>NC_060189.1:4503064-4510564 GCF_021184085.1 Oncorhynchus gorbuscha
AGCCTCCACTGTGAAATACTTACTTTACAAGCCTTTAAGAACTTAGTATATATATATATTTTTTAATGTAAAAATTTGAATAAAATAAAACAAATAATTAAACAGCAGCAGTAAAATAACAATGTGGAGGCTATATACAGTGTATTACAGTACGGAGTCAATGTGGAGGCTATATACAGTGTATTACGGTACAGAGTCAAAGTGGAGGCTGTATACAGGGTATTACGGTACAGAGTCAATGTGGAGGCTATATACAGGGTATTACGGTACAGAGTCAATGTGGAGGCTATATACAGGGTATTACGGTACAGAGTCAATGTGGAGGCTATATACAGGGTATTACGGTACAGAGTCAATGTGGAGGCTATATACAGGGTATTACGGTTACAGAGTCAATGTGGAGGCTATATACAGGGTATTACGGTACAGAGTCAATGTGGAGGCTATATACAGGGTATTACGGTACAGAGTCAATGTGGAGGCTATATACAGGGTATTACGGTACAGAGTCAATGTAGAGGCTATATACAGGGTATTACGGTACAGAGTCAATGTGGAGGCTATATACAGGGTATTACGGTACAGAGTCAATGTGGAGGCTATATACAGGGTATTACGGTACAGAGTCAATGTGGAGGCTATATACAGGGTATTACGGTGCAGAGTCAATGTGGAGGCTATATACAGGGTATTACGGTACAGAGTCAATGTAGAGGCTATATACAGGGTATTACGGTACAGAGTCAATGTGGAGGCTATATACAGGGTATTACGGTACAGAGTCAATGTGGAGGCTATATACAGGGTATTACGGTACGGAGTCAATGTGGAGGCTATATAAAGGGTGTTATGGTACAGAGTCAATGTGGAGGCTATATACAGGGTATTACGGTACAGAGTCAATGTGGAGGCTATATACAGGGTATTACGGTACAGAGTCAATGTGGAGGCTATATACAGGGTATTACGGTACAGAGTCAATGTGAGGCTATATACAGGGTATTACGGTACAGAGTCAATGTGGAGGCTATATACAGGGTATTACGGTACAGAGTCAATGTAGAGGCTATATACAGGGTATTACGGTACAGAGTCAATGTGGAGGCTATATACAGGGTATTACGGTACAGAGTCAATGTGGAGGCTATATACAGGGTATTACGGTACAGAGTCAATGTGGAGGCTATATACAGGGTATTACGGTACAGAGTCAATGTGGAGGCTATATACAGGGTATTACGGTACAGAGTCAATGTAGAGGCTATATACCGTGAGGTATTACGGTACAGAGTCAATGTGGAGGCTATATACAGGGTATTACGGTACAGAGTCAATGTGGAGGCTATATACAAAAGTATTATGGTACATAGTCATTGTGGAGGCTATATACAGGGGGTTATGGTACCAGTCATTGACTCTGTAGGCTATATACCCTTGTATATAGCCTCCACATTGACTCTGTACCGTAATACCCTGTATATAACCTCCACATTGACTCTGTACCGTAATACCCTGTATATAGCCTCCACATTGACTCTGTACCGTAATACCCTGTATATAGCCTCCACATTGACTCTGTACCGTAATACCCTGTATATAGCCTCGTTATTGTTTTATTGATGCTCTTTTATAAAAAAATTTACTTTAGTTTATTCTGTAAGTATTTTTCTAAACTCTTATTGTTATTATTATTATTTTTTTGTGTGTGAATTTGACCCCTTTTTCTCCCCAATTTCGTGGTATCCAATTGTTTTTAGTAGCTACTATCTTGTCTCATCGCTACAACTCCCATACAGGCTCGGGAGAGTCATGCGTCCTCCGATACACAACCCAACCAAGCCGCACTGCTTCTTAACACAGCGCGCATCCCAACCCGGAAGCCATCAGATAGCCCACATTTCCTCTCCTTTCTTCGCACAGGAAAACGTTTGTCCATTTAAAAAAAACACATTTCGTACAATTCTACTACACTTTATATGACTGGAGGAGAGATTAGCAGAATATATATATTTTTTAATACAACAAATGACAAGGTAGGCTTACTCTGCTTAACTCTGACGAACAGATCAATAAATACGACCGTATATAAAGACGAGAAGGTGAAGACACTAAGAGAATAACGACGTCCTTCTAAACCCGGAGGAGGAAATGATTTGTTATAAAACAAAGTGTCACTGAGCCAATGATAAAGACAGTGACTCTGTACACCCCTCCGAGGAATATGGCCGATGTTCTCCCATTGGTGCCAATGAGACTTTTCACTCAATTAAGTTAAGCATTTTGAAAACTGAAAAGACAGTCTTCTCTTTACAGCAATAGCTATTTGTTTGTTTGTTTGTTTATATTTTCCACGATTGTATTTTTTAATAAATATTGCGATATGCCTGGCTGAGTCTCTCTGCTTTTCACTGACAGTCGTAACTCAACCATCATCTCTTTGGTCATTTGCGGCCCAAATTGTGGACCCTTCTTGGGTTTCCGAGTGGCGCAGCGGTCTAAGGCACTGCATCTCAGTGCTCGAGGCGTCACTACAGACCCTGGTTTGATTCCAGGCTGTATCACAGCGGTCTAAGACACTGCATCTCAGTGCTCGAGGCGTCACTACAGAACCTGGTTCGATTCCAGATTTTTTTCTTGTGGCCAAATCATGCTTTCTGGTATAGTAGCCTATTTTGAACGATTTTATTTATTTCTGAACAGACAAGAGTAAGCCAATTAGGCTGTATCATTTTGAAAATGTCATTAATATGTACTTTAAGGGAGATTGCTCATCGGAATTCGGTAAGAATGACGCACGTCGTTGCCTCCGAGTTCCACGTTCTGTTAAGATATAACGACCATCATCTAAAATGTGATTTCTGTCATTCTGAGCCCTGTGGATGAACGCTCTAATTTAGGTTAAGCAACCAATGCAAACGGGCCCGGGAACATTTCTTAAATGTTTGGTAAATTAAAATTCTGACGTTCAAATGTCCCGTGCCATATTTTCCTAACAGAAACCGTGGTGTGTGTGTGTGTTTTAACCTTGGTCTCAGAGAAAGCATCCTTCCTGCGAGGGGGAAGTGGAGGAGGTTTGAGTAAGTCCTCTCCTAGCTGGTGAAGGCTTCCACACGATACTGACTGGACCTCTACACATAGCAGGGCACAAGAGATCAATCAATCAATCAATCAAATGTATTGATAAAGCCCTTATAACACCAGCACGTGTCATACAGTAGACTGAGGGAGGGCTCGACACGGCAGGGGGGGGGGGGGGACTCGACACAGCAGGGGGTGGACTCGACACAGCGGGGGGGGGGGGGACGACGACGACTCGACACAGCGGGGGGGACTCGACACAGCAGGGGTGGGGGGAGACTCGACAAAGCGGGGGGGGGGGACTCGACACATCAGGGGGGAGACTCGACACAGCAGGGGGGACTCGACACAGCAGGGGGACTCGACACAGCAGGGGGGAGACTCGACACAGCAGGGGGACTCGACACAGCAGGGGGGAGACTCGACACATCAGGGGGAGATTCGACACAGCAGGGGGGGGACTCGACACAGCGGGGGACTCGACACAGCAGGGGGGGGACTCGACACAGCATCCGTAACACTCACTTGAGGGTGGGAGGAGTACATTAGCGAATATGGAGTTTCCACCTGTAAAATGAAAACAGATGTTGAAATATATCGGTTCTACCAATATCACCAGCGATACCATTCACAGTGTTTCACCAGAGAGAAGTGTGTGCATTTGTGTGTCTGTGTGTGTATTTATGTACAACTGTGTGTGTGTGTGTCTATGTGCCCCAGCCTCACCGTAGAAGGTGCAGAGGTCTTGCTCCATGAAGACAGAGATGAGGTCTGAGGTGGCAGACTGCGGAGGGGTGGGGGTGTTGGGTGAGGTGGGGACCGAGGCTACGGAAGAGGTCTCATGCTCCGTCTCAGCGATGCTCCTGAAGGTGATCTTGTGGGGGGGCTCTCTCTCCAAGGGTACGGGGTGGCCCTTCAGGGTCCCTGACGTAGAGGTGCGCACCGGCCGGATCCCTGGGGACTTCAGGGGGTACAGGGTCTTCCTGGGCTGGAGGAGAGAGGGTACAAGAGGAGGGTTGAGGACCTGGTAACTGTTAAGCACTTTGTTAAAAAAGACAGATGAATTTATGAAAAAGTATTTTCTGCACAGGGACTGGAGTTTAGGGTGTTTTTCTTTATTTATTCCATGTCAATTCAGGAAGTCATCTGAAAATCCAATTTAAAAATGTTTCTCGTTGCTTTTCATCTTCCTGCTCCATTTTTTTTTTTGTGATATAGAACTGATCATCACCCTGACGGACGATACGTATAAATTAATCTTACGAATCGTGGCGGCTGCTTGCAGTTGCGAGGCTCAATCTCCTGAGACTTGTTGAACAGATAGTCAGAGAACTCCTTCTCACCCAGACTGCCCATCGGGTTCAGGTTCTCAAAAAACCTCTGGGACAAAAACAAAAACAAGACACAATGCAGGCCATCAGATGAATAATTCTCCTTAAGAGTAGGGTAATGGCAAGGAGAACACTGTCATTCTGGTGGAGAAGAGGGAGAGGCCGAGAAAAAAAGGGAGGGAGGGAGGGAGAGGAAGGGAGAGGAAGAGGAGGGGAAGAGAGAGGGAGAGGAGGGAGAGGAGGGGAAGAGAGAGGGAGAGGAGGGGAAGAGAGAGGGAGAGGAGGGGAAGAGACAGGGAGAGGAGGGGAAGAGAGGGGGAGAGGAAGGGAGAGGAAGAGGGAGAGGAGGGAGAGGAGGGGAAGAGAGAGGGAGAGGAGGGGAAGAAAGAGGGAGAGGAGGGAGAGGAGGGGAAGAAAGAGGGAGAGGAGGGGAAGAGAGAGGGAGAGGAGGGGAAGAGAGAGGGAGAGGAGGGGAAGAGAGAGGGAGAGGAGGGGAAGAGAGAGGGAGAGGAGGGGAAGAAAGAGGGAGAGGAGGGGAAGAGAGAGGTAGAGGAGGGGAAGTGGAGGGGAAGAGAGAGGGAGAGGAGGGGAAGAGAGAGGGAGAGGAGGGGATGAAAGAGGGAGAGGAGGGGATGAAAGAGGGAGATGAGGAGAGGGGAAGAGAGGGGGAGAGGAGGGGAAGAGAGAGGAAGAGGAGGGGAAGAGAGATGGAGAGGAGGGGAAGAAAGAGGGAGAGGAGGGGAAGAAAGAGGGAGAGGAGGGGAAGAGAGAGGGAGAGGAGGGGAAGAGAGAGGGAAAGGGAGAGGAGGGGAAGAAAGAGGGAGAGGGGAAGAGAGGGAGAGGAGGGGAAGAAAGAGGGAGAGGTGGAGAGGAGGGGAAGAGAGAAGGAGAGGAAGTAAATAGTGTTTTATGAATACACTGACAGACTGATTGGTCCACCTGGGGTCCTGATGGACCTTGAGACAGTAAGGCCGGTTCTGATTGGCCGACCTTGAGACAGTAAGGCTGGTTCTGATTGGCCGACCTTGAGACAGTAAGGCTGGTTTTGATTGGCCGACCTTGAGACAGTAAGGCTGGTTTGATTGGCCTACCTTGATGTCCTGCTGCACCTTGAGACAGTAAGGCTGGTTTTGATCGGCCTACGTTGATGTCCTGCTGCACCTTGAGACAGTAAGGCTGGTTTTGATTGGCCGACCTTGAGACAGTAAGACTGGTTTGATTGGCCTACCTTGATGTCCTGCTGGACCTTGAGACAGTAAGGCTGGTTTTGATTGGCCGACCTTGAGACAGTAAGACTGGTTTTGATTGGCCGACCTTGAGACAGTAAGGCTGGTTTGATTGGCCTACCTTGAGACAGTAAGGTTGGTTTTGATTGGCCGACCTTGAGACAGTAAGGCTGGTTTGATTGGCTGACCTTGAGACAGTAAGACTGGTTTGATTGGCCTACCTTGATGTCCTGCTGCACCTTGAGACAGTAAGGCTGGTTTTGATTGGCCGACCTTGAGACAGTAAGGCTGGTTTTGATCGGCCTACCTTGATGTCCTGCTGGACCTTGAGACAGTAAGGCTGGTTCTGGTACTGCTGTATCTCTCCTGTGATTTCTGCTACTTTCCTCCTCTTACTGAAGTTGATCAGCTCTTTGCCGTGTCTCTTCAGGAAGTCGGGGTTCCCCTCCTCTGTCTTCAGAATGTTGGTCAGGTAGATACCTGGGGACAGGGAGGAGAGCGACATGGTCAGAGTAGTCCTAGCTAAATACATCACTCAGTCAACCTAATACATCCAATGGCTCAGTGGGGTGGAGCATTTTATTTTTTTATTTTACCTTTATTTAACCAGGCAAGTCAGTTAAGAACAAATTCTTATTTTCAATGACGGCCTAGGAACTGTGGGTTAACTGCCTGTTCAGGGGCAGAACGTCCTTGTCAGCTTGTACCTTGTCAGCTTGGGGATTTGAACTTGCAACCAACCGGTTACTAGTCCAACGCTCTAACCACTAGGCTACCCTGCCGCCTCTACGCTCTAACCACTAGGCTACCCTGCCTCCTCTACGCTCTAACCACTAGGATACCCTGCCGCCTCTACGCTCTAACCACTAGGCTACCCTACCTCCTCTACACTCTAACCACTAGGCTACCCTGCCTCCTCTACGCTCTAACCACTAGGCTACCCTGCCTCCTCTACGCTCTAACCACTAGGCTACCCTGCCTCCTCTACACTCTAACCACTAGGCTACCCTGCCTCCTCTACACTCTAACCACTAGGCTACCCTGCCGCCTCTACACTCTAACCACTAGGCTACCCTGCCGCCTCTACACTCTAACCACTAGGCCAGCCTGCCGCCACTACACTCTAACCACTAGGCCACCCTGCCGCCTCTACACTCTAACCACTAGGCTACCCTGCCTCCTCTACACTCTAACCACTAGGCTACCCTACCTCCTCTACACTCTAACCACTAGGCTACCCTGCCTCCTCTACACTCTAACCACTAGGCTACCCTGCCACCTCTACACTCTAACCACTAGGCTACCCTGCCACCTCTACACTCTAACCACTAGGCTACCCTGCCTCCTCTACACTCTAACCACTAGGCTACCCTGCCACCTCTACACTCTAACCACTAGGCTACCCTGCCTCCTCTACACTCTAACCACTAGGCTACCCCGCCTCCTCTACACTCTAACCACTAGGCTACCCCGCCTCCTCTACACTCTAACCACTAGGCTACCCTGCCGCCTCTACACTCTAACCACTAGGCTACCCTGCCTCCTCTACACTCTAACCACTAGGCCAGCCTGCCTCCTCTACACTCTAACCACTAGGCTACCCTGCCTCCTCTACACTCTAACCACTAGGCCAGCCTGCCGCCTCTACACTCTAACCACTAGGCTACCCTGCCTCCTCTACACTCTAACCACTAGGCTACCCTGCCTCCTCTACACTCTAACCACTAGGCTACCCTGCCTCCTCTACACTAGCACGTTAGCACCAACAGGGTTGAGGGGCTCGCATTCCCTCGTGGGCCACATATATA
The DNA here is from genome assembly GCF_021184085.1 of Oncorhynchus gorbuscha. Classification (NCBI taxonomy): domain Eukaryota; kingdom Metazoa; phylum Chordata; class Actinopteri; order Salmoniformes; family Salmonidae; genus Oncorhynchus; species Oncorhynchus gorbuscha. Next base: position 4,510,508 of record NC_060189.1, read on the forward strand.
TACTGAATCGATGTGTCACAGTGAATGTTGCCAGTTCTGTAAGTTCGATAAAAGCGT
>NC_060189.1:4515564-4525564 GCF_021184085.1 Oncorhynchus gorbuscha
AGTCCTGTAGTAGTATTGCGGTAGTAATATTGAGGTAGTCCTGTAGTAGTATTGAGGTAGTAGTATTGAGGTAGTCCTGTAGTAGTATTGAGGTAGTAGTATCAAGGTAGTCCTGTAGTAGTATTGAGGTAGTAGTATCGAGGTAGTCCTGTAGTAGTATTGGGATAGTAGTTTTGAGGTAGTCCTGTAGTAGTATTGCGGTAGTAGTATTGAGGTAGTGCTGCAGTGGTATTGCGGTAGAAGTATTGAGGTAGTATTATTGAGGTAGTCCTGTAGTAGTATTGGGATAGTAGTTTTGAGGTAGTAGTATCAAGGTAGTCCTGTAGTAGTATTGAGGTAGTAGTATTGAGGTAGTCCTGTAGTATTATTGAGGTAGTCCTGTAGTTGTATTGCAGTAGTAGTATTGAGGTAGTCCTGTAGTAGTATTGAGGTAGTAGTATCAAGGTAGTCCTGTAGTATTATTGAGGTAGTAGTATTGAGGTAGTCCTGTAGTAGTATTGAGGTAGTAGTATTGAGGTAGTCCTGTAGTAGTATTGAGGTAGTCCTGTAGTATTATTGAGGTAGTATTATTGAGGTAGTCCTGTAGTATTATTGAGGTAGTCCTGTAGTATTATTGAGGTAGTAGTATTGAGGTAGTCCTGTAGTAGTATTGAGGTAGTCCTGTAGTATTATTGAGGTTCTCCTGTAGTATTATTGAGATAGTAGTATTGAGGTAGTCCTGTAGTAGTATTGAGGTAGTCCTGTAGTATTATTGAGGTAGTCCTGTAGTATTATTGAGGTAGTCCTGTAGTATTATTGAGGTAGTCCTGTAGTATTATTGAGGTAGTCCTGTAGTATTATTGAGGTAGACCTGTAGTATTATTGAGGTAGTAGTATTGAGGTAGTCCTGTAGTAGTATTGAGGTAGTCCTGTAGTATTATTGAGGTAGTCCTGTAGTATTATTGAGGTAGTAGTATTGAGGTAGTCCTGTAGTATTATTGAGGTAGTCCTGTAGTAGTATTGAGGTAGTCCTGTAGTAGTATTGAGGTAGTAGTATTGGGGTAGTCCTGTAGTAGTATTGAGGTAGTCCTGTAGTAGTATTGAGGTAGTCCTGTAGTAGTATTGAGGTAGTCCTGTAGTATTATTGAGGTAGTCCTGTAGTATTATTGAGGTAGTCCTGTAGTATTATTGAGGTAGTAGTATTGAGGTAGTCCTGTAGTATTATTGAGGTAGTCCTGTAGTAGTATTGAGGTAGTCCTGTAGTAGTATTGAGGTAGTATTATTGAGGTAGTCCTGTAGTAGTATTGAGGTAGTAGTACTGTAGTATTGAGGTAGTAGTGTACTATTGAGGTAGTACTGTAGTATTGAGGTAGTAGTGTAGTGGTACTGTAGTATTGAGGTAGTAGTACTGTAGTATTGAGGTAGTAGTGTAGTATTGAGGTAGTACTGTAGTATTGAGGTAGTGGTGTAGTATTGAGGTAGTAGTGTAGTGGTACTGTAGTATTGAGGTAGTAGTGTAGTATTGAGGTAGTGGTACTGTAGTATTGAGGTAGTAGTGTAGTATTGAGGTAGTAGTGTAGTGGTACTGTAGTATTGAGGTAGTAGTGTAGTAGTAGTGTAGTATTGAGGTAGTAGTGTAGTATTGAGGTAGTAGTACTGTAGTATTGAGGTAGTAGTGTAGTATTGAGGTAGTAGTGTAGTATTGAGGTAGTAGTACTGTAGTATTGAGGTAGTACTGTAGTATTGAGGTAGTAGTACTGTAGTATTGAGGTAGTAGTGTAGTGGTACTGTAGTATTGAGGTAGTAGTGTAGTGGTACTGTAGTATTGAGGTAGTAGTGTAGTATTGAGGTAGTAGTGTAGTATTGAGGTAGTAGTAGCTCAGTTGGTAGAGCATGGCGCTTGTAACGCCAGGGTAGTGGGTGCGATCCCCGGGACCACCCATACGTAGAATGTATGCACACATGACTGTAAGTCGCTTTGGATAAAAGCGTCTGCTAAATGGCATATATTATTATTATTATTATTATTTACTGTAGTATTGAGGTAGTAGTGTAGTATTGAGGTAGTAGTGTAGTATTGAGGTAGTAGTACTGTAGTATTGAGGTAGTACCCGTAGCTGTATAATGCTGCTGATGTACTCCTCCAGTCTGCCTCGTAGCTCAGGGTCGTTCTCAAAGTCATAGAAATGATGTTCCACCCACTGACGGAAAACATTCAGGACCCTGAGAGAGAGAGACACACGAATGATCAGTCAAATTAATTTATAAAGCACTTTTTATTTCAATAGTTATCACTGTGATTTAAAAAAAAAACTATTTTGAGAGATGCCACAGTAGAAAGTCGTAAGGTTAGGGCCACAGGAAGGGTGATGATTGACCACCCCCATCAAGGAGGGATGGATGAGTCTGATTGGACAGCGGGAGGGTGAGAAGGAGTCTTGATTGGACAGTGGGATGGTGCGATGGACTCTGATTGGACAGTGGGATGGTGCAATGGACTCTGATTGGACAGTGGGATGGTGCAATGGACTCTGATTGGACAGTGGGATGGTGCAATGGACTCTGATTGGACAGTGGGATGGTGCAATGGACTCTGATTGGACAGTGGGATGTACTCTGATTGGACAGTGGGATGTACTCTGATTGGACAGAGGGATGTACTCTGATTGGACAGAGGGATGTACTCTGATTGGACAGAGGGATGTACTCTGATTGGATAGAGGGATGTACTCTGATTGGACAGAGGGATGTACTCTGGACAGAGGGAAGGAGTCTGATTGAACAGAGGGATGTACTCTGGACAGAGGGAAGGAGTCTGTTTGGACAGAGGGATGTACTCTGTTTGGACAGAGGGAAGGAGTCTGTTTGGACAGTGGGATGTACTCTGATTGGACAGAGGGATGTACTCTGATTGGACAGAGGGATGTACTCTGATTGGACAGAGGGATGTACTCTGATTGGACAGAGGGATGTACTCTGATTGGACAGAGGGATGTACTCTGATTGGACAGAGGGATGTACTCTGATTGGACAGAGGGATGTACTCTGTTTGGACAGAGGGATGTACTCTGATTGGACAGAGGGATGTACTCTGATTGGACAGAGGGATGTACTCTGATTGGACAGAGGGATGTACTCTGATTGGACAGAGGGATGTACTCTGATTGGACAGAGGGATGTACTCTGATTGGACAGAGGGATGTACTCTGATTGGACAGAGGGATGTACTCTGATTGGACAAAGGGATGTACTCTGATTGGACAGAGGGATGTACTCTGATTGGACAGAGGGATGTACTCTGATTGGACAGAGGGATGTACTCTGATTGGACAGAGGGATGTACTCTGGACAGGGGGAAGGAGTCAGTTTGGACAGTGGGATGTACTCTGATTGGACAGTGGGAAGGAGTCTGATTGGACAGTGGGAAGGAGTCTGATTGGACAGTGGGAAGGAGTCTGATTGGACAGTGGGAAGGAGTCTGATTGGACAGTGGAAAGGAGTCTGATTGGACAGTGGGAAGGAGTCTGATTGGACAGTGTGAAGGAGTTTGATTGGACAGTGGGAAGGAGTCTGATTGGACAGTGGGAAGGAGTCTGATTGGACAGTGGGAAGGAGTCTGATTGGACAGTAGGAAGGAGTCTGATTGGACAGTAGGAAGGAGTCTGATTGCACAGTGGGAAGGAGACTGATTGGACAGTGGGAAGGAGTCTGATTGGACAGTGGGAAGGAGTCTGATTGGACAGTGGGAAGGAGTCTGATTGGACAGTGGGACAGTGGGAAGTAGTCTGATTGGACAGTGGGAAGGAGTCTGATTGGACAGTGGGACAGTGGGAAGGAGTCTGATTGCACAGTGGGAAGGAGACTGATTGGACAGTGGGAAGGAGTCTGATTGGACAGTGGGAAGGAGTCTGATTGGACAGTGGGACAGTGGGAAGGAGTCTGATTGGACAGTGGGAAGGAGTCTGATTGGACAGTGGGAAGGAGACTGATTGGACAGTGGGAAGGAGACTGATTGGACAGTGGGAAGGAGTCTGATTGGACAGTGGGAAGGAGTCTGATTGGACAGTGGGACAGTGGGAAGGAGTCTGATTGGACAGTGGGAAGGAGTCTGATTGGACAGTGGGAAGGAGTCTGATTGGACAGTGGGAAGGAGTCTGATTGGACAGTGGGAAGGAGTCTGATTGGACAGTGGGAAGGAGTCTGATTGGACATTGGGACAGTGGGAAGGAGTCTGATTGGACATTGGGACAGTGGGAAGGAGTCTGATTGGACATTGGGACAGTGGGAAGGAGTCTGATTGGACAGTGGGAAGGAGTCTGATTGGACAGTGGGAAGGAGTCTGATTGGACAGTGGGAAGGAGTCTGATTGGACAGTGGTGATTATACCGGAGTTGGACGGGTTGGACGTACTCCCTCCGGAACCTCTGTAGCTCTGCAGCCATTGGCTGATCTCCGTTCCATAGCGCCTGCTTGTCTGCCTCGGTGGGCTCCGGCTCTGGGATCTCAATCCTGTGTGTCAAAAATAATAATTTGTTTCAGGCAAAAAATAATTGTAAGAAATATATTTAAAAAATATATTAAAAACAATCCACAGAACAGAACAGAGAACACAGACAACCAAAGCTTTATACAGGTGACATCAGATCTGAAGGACAAAACAGAACTAGCAGACTTTTAATTTAAATTTTATTTAACCTTTATTCATAACTTGGAAACAAATTCTTATTTACAATCATGGCTCTACTTTAGACCAGGGGTCCACAGGGCTCTACTTTAGACCAGGGGTCCACAGGGCTCTACTTTAGACCAGGGGTCCACAGGGCTCTACTTTAGACCAGGGGTCCACGGGGCTCTACTTTAGACCAGGGGTCCACAGGGCTCTACTTTAGACCAGGGGTCCACAGGGCTCTACTTTAGACCAGGGGTCCACAGGGCTCTACTTTAGACCAGGGGGTCCCACAGGGCTCTACTTTAGACCAGGGGTCCACGGGGCTCTACTTTAGACCAGGGGGTCCACGGGGCTCTACTTTAGACCAGGGGTCCCACGGGGCTCTACTTTAGACCAGGGGTCCCACGGGGCTCTACTTTAGACCAGGGGTCCACGGGGCTCTACTTTAGACCAGGGGGTCCACGGGGCTCTACTTTAGACCAGGGGGTCCACGGGGCTCTACTTTAGACCAGGGGGTCCACGGGGCTCTACTTTAGACCAGGGGGTCTGATATTGATTACTGAATAGTTTGGAAAGAGCTGAGAAGAAAGGCATTTCACTGTACTTGTGCGCGTGACAATAAAACTTTTAAAAAATGTCTTGGCCTCTGCACAAACACAACACACTGGTAAGCAGGTCCGGCCTACCTGTCTATCAGGAGGCCGAGGAGCTCGTGGGGCTTGCAGAAGGACCGGTAGGTGGTCAGAAAAGTGCGCACAAAGTTGGGATCTAAAGGACGGCAGAATAATGTATTGAATCATAACACTTTTGCATCATAAATAATCAAATTTCTTTGTGTTTGTAATAACATCAAATTGATCAGAAATACAGTGTAGACATTGTTAATGTTGTAAATGACAATTGTAGCTGGAAACGGCTGATTTTTAATGGAATATCTACATAAGCGTACAGAGGCCCATTATCAGGAGTGGGAGGCCCCGGTGCACAACTGAGCTTTTCCAGCTAAAATAGTCATTTACAACATTGACAATGTCTACACTGTATTTCTGATCAATTTGATGCAATTTTAAATGGACAAAAAAATGTGCTTTTCTTTCAAAAACAAGGACATTTCTAAGTGACCCCAAACTGTTGAACGGTAGTGTGTGTGTGTGTGTTTCTATATATTTACACTCACTCACTCACTCACTCACTCACTCACTCACTCACTCACTCACTCACTCACTCACTCACTCACTCACTCACTCACTCACTCACTCACTCAGCAAAAAAAGAACCGTCCTTTTTTCGGGACCCTGTCTTTCAATGATAATTATTAAAAATCCAAATAACTTCACAGATCTTCATTGTAAAGGGTTTAAACACCGTTTCCCATGCTTTGTTCAATGAACCACAAACAAGTAATGAACATGCACCTGTGGAACGGTCGTTAAGACACTAACAGCTTACAGACGGTAGGCAATTAAGATCACAGTTATGAAAACTTAGGACACTAAAGAGGCCTTTCTACTGACTGTGAAAAACACCAAAAGAAAGATGCCCAAGGTCCCTGCTCATCTGCGTGAACGTGCCTTAGGCATGCTGTAAGGAGGCATGAGGACTGCAGATGTGGCCAGGGCAATAAATTGCAATGTCCGTACAGTGAGACGCCTAAGACAGGATGGACAGCTGATCGTCCTCGCAGTGGCAGACCACGTGTAACAACACCTGCACAGGATCGGTACATCCGAACATCACACCAGCGGGACAGGTACAGGATGGCAACAACAACTGCCTGAGTTACACCAGGAACGCACAATCCCTCCATCAGTAACACAGTCACCTGTGGGCATAAACCCACCGTCGCTGGACCAGACAGGACTGGAAAGAAGTGCTCTTCACTGACCAGACGCGGTTTTGTCTCACCAGGGGTGATGGTCGGATTCACGTTTATCGTCAAAGGAATGAGCGTTACACCGAGGCCTGTACTCTGGAGCGGGATCGATTTGGAGATGGAGGGTCCGTCACGGTCTGGGGCGGTGTGTCACAGCATCATTGGACTGAGCTTGTTGTCATTGCAGGAAATCTCAACGCTGTGCGTTACAGGGAAGACATCCTCCTCCCTCATGTGGTACCCTTCCTGCAGTCTCATCCTGACATGGCCCTTCAGCATGACAATGCCACCAGCCGTACAGCTCGTTCTGCATGTGATTTCCTGCAAGACAGGAATGTCAGTGTTCTGCCATGGCCAGCGAAGAGCCTGGATCTCAATCCCATTGAGCACGTCTGGGACCTGTTGGATCGGAGGGTGAGGGCTAGGGCCATTCGCCCCAGAAATGTCCGGAACTTGCAGGTGCCTTGATGGAAGTGTGGGGTAACATCTCACAGCAAGAACTGGCAAATCTGCTAAAGTCCATGAGGAGGAGATGCACTGCAGTACTTAATGCAGCTGGTGACCACACCAGATACTGACTGTTACTTTTGATTTTGACCCCCCCTTTGTTCAGGGACACATTATTCCATTTCTGTTAGTCACATGTCTGTGGAACTTGTTCAGTTTATGTCTCAGTTGTTGAATCTTGTTATGTTCATACAAATATTTACACATGTTAAGTTTGCTGAAAATAAATGCAGTTGACAGTGAGAGGACATTTCTTTTTTTTGCTGAGTTTATACGCACACACACACACACACACACACAGACACACACACACACACACACACACACACACACACACACACACACACACACACACACACACACACACACACACACACACACACACACACACACACACACACACACACACACACACACACACACACACACACACACACACACACACACACACTATGTTCCGCCCCCTCGACCATTCGCCCCGACAAAACTTTTCCGACAGTTGAATCTAGTTGCCTACTCCTGGCCTACTCTAGAGTACTGTCCTAGACTCTAGAGTACTGTCCTAGACTCTAGAGTACTGTCCTAGACTCTAGAGTACTGTCCTAGACTCTAGAGTACTGTCCTAGACTCTAGAGTACACTCCTCTTAAAACAGACAACACGATCTCAGCCAGGCTTACCAGCATACATGTGGTAGGTGAGCCTCTCTATAAGCTTGACCACCGTGCCTGCTTTAATAATGGGTATCCCCGTCTTGCTCTGGACGCGATCTTCAAACACGATGTTCTCCTCTGAGTCGTGCACAGCGAAACGGTAAAGCTCGGGGGAGGGCAGGCGGAGGGGCTGGGCCTGCTCCTCGTGCTGCAGAACCGTGTCCAACATACGGTCAAGCGTGGAGCGGTACTGCAGGGTGACCAGCGCCGCCATCCAAGACCCTTTCTCCTCCGCCGAGCGGGCGCAGAACACCACACAGTTCTCGTCTTTACCGACGAGTTCGAAGGCGTGTTTGAACTCCGCCGAGTCCTCGCGGTCCACGATGCGAACTTTCCGCAGGACGAACTTCTCCTTGAGACGGAACTCGGCCCCGCTTCCGGAACCGGGGAGTCGGGAGCTCTGATTGGCCTTGCAGCTGATCATGAGTCCGTCGAACAGGAAGTTGTGTCGCTCGTGTTTGGCGCCGGCGCGGAGGAGCGCCCCCTCCAGGATGAACTCGGAACAGCACTGGCCGATGTCCTTCCCCTCCCAGCCGTCGATGCTCTTCTGGATCTCGTTCATCCGCTTGATGGCCAGCTGCTTGCTGCGCACCTGACGACTGTACAGACGGTACATGGGCTCGCTGGAGGAGTGTATATATATGAGAGAGAAAGAGAGAGAGAGAACGAGAGAGAGAGACAGGGAGAGAGAAAGAGAGAGGGAGAGAGAGAAAGAACGAGAGAAATAGAGAGAGAACGAGAGAGAGAGACAGGGAGAGAGAGAGAGAGAGAGAGAGAGAGAGAGAGAGAGAGAGAGAGAGAGAGACAGAGAACGAGAGAGAGAACGAGAGAGAGAACGAGAGAGAGAAAGAGAGAGAACGAGAGAGAGAGAACGAGAGAGAGAGAGAGAGAGAGAGAGAGAGAGAGAGAGAGAGAGAAAGAGAGAAAGAGAGAAAGAGAGAGAGAGAACGAGAGAGAGAGAACGAGAGAGAACGAGAGAAAGAGAGAGAACGAGAGAGAAAAAGAGAACGAGAGAGAGAAAGAGAGAGAACGAGAGAGAGAGAGAACGAGAGAGAGAGAGAGACAGGGAGAGAGAGAGAGAGAGAGAGAACGAGAGAGAGAGAGAGAGAACGAGAGAGAGAAAGAGAGAACGAGAACGAGAGAAAGAGAGAGAGAACGAGAGAAAGAGAGAGAGAACGAGAGAAAGAGAGAGAGAAAGAGAGAGAGAACGAGAGAAAGAGAGAGAGAACGAGAGAAAGAGAGAGAGAACGAGAGAGAGAGACAAGGAGAGAGAGACAAGGAGAGAGAGAGAGACAAGGAGAGAGAGAGAGATCAGGAAACTGAGGAATCAATCAAAACCTCTATTTAACTAGAATAATTGTTGAGAACACAATGTGTTTCCAATGAAAACAAACCTGAAAACAAATCACATTTAATGAGTCGTAGCAAGACGTGTGTATCTGCAGGAGGCGCAGCTACGTACCCAGGCTTGCGTCGGGGCAGGTGTTTGGTGTAGATGCGTTCCACGCTACACTGGAGGTTGAGCAGAGCGGTGATGGCCTGCTTCAGGCCCTCTCTGTCGTCCTGCTCCTCACTGTGCTCCTGCAGCTGCTGCTCGCAGTAGAGACAAGGTGGACAGGCATTAGGGCATTGATGATGCGTGTTTTAACGTATGCACAGAGAAAACCGCGTCCCTCATTACAGGAAGAATAAAATGTTGTTAAAAGTTGTTGGTGGGTGCACGGACACTTTCCGTGGAGGTGATCGATGCCACAAGCAAGCAGCAGAACACTATTCAAATGTTCGACTGATTGACTCATGGTTTACAAGACATAAAGCTGAAATCTGTTTTTTTTAAGGGGGGGGGGGGGTGGACGACATCTGTCCCCACCCCAGTGTCTTTCGTTATTGTTTTTTTTTGTTTTGTTTTTTGATGCCACGGAGGAGAGGAGCATTGTGGGAAGATTAAAAAAAGTCTCAGGACATGTCCTACTGTTCTATTACTGACGTCCCATGGTCCTCGCTGATGTAATAACGCAAACCGACGTGGCTGTTTCACCAACTACGGATTACAGATATAATAAATAACTATAATAACAATCTATAGTCAACCGACAGGAATCAGGAGCTCTCAGATCCTGGACAGGGAGCTTGACCCGATTTTCATATTTAACCACAAGATGGCGACTCCGTAGGAAAGGACCAAAACACCTTGACTAGCTCAAAGTCGAAACACTGGTCAACCTCACTGTGAGAAGGACATGCATGGCCTGTGTGTGTG
>NC_060189.1:4530564-4540698 GCF_021184085.1 Oncorhynchus gorbuscha
CCTCCACCCTTCCCACCCCTCTCCCTCCTTCCCTCCCTCCCTCCCTCTCCCTCCCCACCCCTCTCCCTCCACCCTTCCCACTGCTCTCCCTCATTCCCTCCCTCCACCCTTCCCACCCCTCTGTCTCCTCCCTCTCTCTCCTCCAAGAGAGACTGTACGCATCCCATATGTAGCGCACTACTTTTAGACCAGAGCCCAGGGCCCTATATAGTGAATAGGGTGCCATTAGGGACTCTGAAGGGCCTGGGCTATTTTTAAAAGGCCATGTAATTTAGCCACAATACCAGACGCTGCAGAGTGCAGTGGCTGAGTGCTCCACAGACACATCTCTCTGACAGAGAGGCAGGGGAGGAAGGGAGAGGAGGAGGAAGAGGAGAGGAGACATGGAGAGAAGGGAGGAGTGAGTGAGATGATGGGAGAATACTAAAAGTAGAAAGTAGAAAACGAGAGCGCGAGAGAGAGAGCAAGAGAGTGAGCGAGAGAGTGAAAGAGCGAGCGAGAGAAAGAGCGAGCGAGCGAGAAAGAGAGAGAGAAAGAGCGAGCGAGAGAGTGAGCGACCACTGAAGATACACTCCCTGATAGGCTTCTAAATAAACAGCACCTCTCAGCAATCAGTCCTGAGAGCAACTGGTGTTTATGTGTCATTATACAACTGATGGAACTAATCCTGAATGCTGATTGGTTAAAACCACATTCCAGCCGGTGTCTATTCCACAAGTTAGCGCCGGCTAAATCTATGACATTAAAATGCCTATTTACTCTGTTCCATCTGACTGCGCAATACACTGTCTCATCAGCCCAGCCAGGCAATTTATAAACTCGATCGCTACTATAAAAAGCATCTAGACATTATCTCACATCTTTTAGACATTTAGTTTTCAACAGCAGTGATTTGTATAAACCTTGCTGTCTGTCTCGCCGACATTTGCAACATTGTTTCAATATTCGAATTCGATCTCCAACTGTCCCATAGTAATGAGCGTGTTGGGAGTCGGGATGAGACAGACAGAGACAGACAGACAGGCAGCGTTTCTCAGCCAGTCGAAATCATGAATCATCATCTGGCATAATTTTGATGGACAGATACAACAAACAAAAAAAGGTCAAACGAAGTCTTTCCAGCTTCAGTTTGAAGTGATCGTGTCAGCTGTGTTGTTGGCTAGCTCCTCTGAACAACAGTCTTTCCAGCTTCAGTTTGAAGTGATCGTGTCAGCTGTGTTGTTGGCTAGCTCCTCTGAACAACAGTCTTTCCAGCTCCAGTTTGAAGTGATCGTGTCAGCTGTGTTGTTGGCTAGCTCCTCTGAACAACAGTCTTTCCAGCTCCAGTTTGAAGTGATCGTGTCAGCTGTGTTGTTGGCTAGCTCCTCTGAACAACAGTGTCCAGCTTCAGTTTGAAGTGATCGTGTCAGCTGTGTTGTTGGCTAGCTCCTCTGAACAACAGTCTTTCCAGCTTCAGTTTGAAGTGATCGTGTCAGCTGTGTTGTTGGCTAGCTCCTCTGAACAACAGTCTTTCCAGCTTCAGTTTGAAGTGATCGTGTCAGCTGTGTTGTTGGCTAGCTCCTCTGAACAACAGTCTTTCCAGCTTCAGTTTGAAGTGATCGTGTCAGCTGTGTTGTTGGCTAGCTCCTCTGAACAACAGTCTTTCCAGCTTCAGTTTGAAGTGATCGTGTCAGCTGTGTTGTTGGCTAGCTCCTCTGAACAACAGTCTTTCCAGCTTCAGTTTGAAGTGATCGTGTCAGCTGTGTTGTTGGCTAGCTCCTCTGAACAACAGTCTTTCCAGCTCCAGTTTGAAGTGATCGTGTCAGCTGTGTTGTTGGCTAGCTCCTCTGAACAACAGTCTTTCCAGCTTCAGTTTGAAGTGATCGTGTCAGCTGTGTTGTTGGCTAGCTCCTCTGAACAACAGTCTTTCCAGCTTCAGTTTGAAGTGATCGTGTCAGCTGTGTTGTTGGCTAGCTCCTCTGAACAACAGTCTTTCCAGCTTCAGTTTGAAGTGATCGTGTCAGCTGTGTTGTTGGCTAGCTCCTCTGAACAACAGTCTTTCCAGCTTCAGTTTGAAGTGATTGTGTCAGCTGTGTTGTTGGCTAGCTCCTCTGAACAACAGTGTCCAGCTCCAGTTTGAAGTGATTGTGTCAGCTGTGTTGTTGGCTAGCTCCTCTGAACAACAGTGTCCAGCTTCAGTTTGAAGTGATTGTGTCAGCTGTGTTGTTGGCTAGCTCCTCTGAACAACAGTCTTTCCAGCTCCAGTTTGAAGTGATCGTGTCAGCTGTGTTGTTGGCTAGCTCCTCTGAACAACAGTGTCCAGCTTCAGTTTGAAGTGATCGTGTCAGCTGTGTTGTTGGCTAGCTCCTCTGAACAACAGTCTTTCCAGCTTTAGTTTGAAGTGATCGTGTCAGCTGTGTTGTTGGCTAGCTCCTCTGAACAACAGTCTTTCCAGCTCCAGTTTGAAGTGATCGTGTCAGCTGTGTTGTTGGCTAGCTCCTCTGAACAACAGTCTTTCCAGCTCCAGTTTGAAGTGATCGTGTCAGCTGTGTTGTTGGCTAGCTCCTCTGAACAACAGTCTTTCCAGCTCCAGTTTGAAGTGATCGTGTCAGCTGTGTTGTTGGCTAGCTCCTCTGAACAACAGTGTCCAGCTTCAGTTTGAAGTGATTGTGTCAGCTGTGTTGTTGGCTAGCTCCTCTGAACAACAGTCTTTCCAGCTTCAGTTTGAAGTGATTGTGTCAGCTGTGTTGTTGGCTAGCTCCTCTGAACAACAGTCTTTCCAGCTTCAGTTTGAAGTGATTGTGTCAGCTGTGTTGTTGGCTAGCTCCTCTGAACAACAGTCTTTCCAGCTTCAGTTTGAAGTGATCGTGTCAGCTGTGTTGTTGGCTAGCTCCTCTTAACAACAGTCTTTCCAGCTTCAGTTTGAAGTGATCGTGTCAGCTGTGTTGTTGGCTAGCTCCTCTGAACAACAGTCTTTCCAGCTCCAGTTTGAAGTGATCGTGTCAGCTGTGTTGTTGGCTAGCTCCTCTGAACAACAGTGTCCAGCTTCAGTTTGAAGTGATCGTGTCAGCTGTGTTGTTGGCTAGCTCCTCTGAACAACAGTGTCCAGCTTCAGTTTGAAGTGATTGTGTCAGCTGTGTTGTTGGCTAGCTCCTCTGAACAACAGTGTCCAGCTTCAGTTTGAAGTGATCGTGTGAGCTGTGTTGTTGGCTAGCTCCTCTGAACAACAGTGTCCAGCTTCAGTTTGAAGTGATCGTGTCACACCTTGCGGTCAGAGGCCAAGCAGTTGCCAGTCCAGGAAGTGATGCAACCTGTCAGGATGCTCTCGATGGTGCAGCTGTAAAACCTTTTGCGGTTCTGAGGACCCATGCCAAATCTTTTCAGTCTCCTGAGGGGGAATAAGTTTTGTCGTGCCCTCTTCACGACTGTCTTGATGTGCTTGGACCATGTTAGTTTGTTGGTGATGTGGACACCAAGGAACTTGAAGCTCTCAACCTGCTCCACTACAGCCCCGTCAATGAGAATGGGGGTGTGCTCGGTCCTCTTTTTTCCTGTAGTTCACAATCATCTCCTTTGTCTTGATCACGTTGAGGGAGAGGTTGTTGTCCTGGCACCACCCGGCCAGGTATCTGACCTCCTCACTATAGGCTGTTTTGCCATCGGCAGGGGCCCGAAATTAAAACCCACCATGCGCCAAATTGCGAGTTGATTTTCAGAAGGCTATCCGCCACACTGGCGGGTAAATGTTTGTACCAGAATAGTAATGTAATAAAATATCTGGCATGATGGCTCGGAGGAAATAACTCATGTCTGCCAGCCACAGACCGTCTCTCATGCTCCTAGTTTCGCGGCACGGTTTACCATACGGGACATCAGCTACTCCTCATCGCTTACTTGCCACGGGTCTGCTGCTAGCTACCGTTCCTTAAAATAGCTGTTATGTGGCGACATTTACCTGGAGTAAGCCGACTTTGGAAACAAAAACCCCACCGACGAAAAGGAGGTCGTAAAAAAAAAAAAAATGTTTTATGAGAAATGGAGGTTTGGAGATAAAGGTGTTTCAAGAGGCTGGCTACAGTATGATGCTGAGGCTGTGGTGATGAGTAGTTATGTGTGTCGCCAGTATGCTAAAGATAAAAACCCAGAAACGACTCATTTGTCATCGGAAATAAAACGATGAAGCTGGAGAACATTCGTGACCATGACCACAGCAAGTGTCACGTTGCCTGCGTGTCTATGTGTCCCGAACTCAACCGGAGCCTCTCCTCTTGACACCCTCTGCGACGGCGCTAACAGCAACGGCCAGAGCAGACCCAGCACGGAGATGATGATGATACTATTTAGACTGTACATGCCCTTGGCAAGAAGGCGAGACCACTTTCTGACTTGGAGTGGAAGTGTGAGTAAGTGAAAATGTTGGTTAGTCTTGTAGCTAGACGAGTACTTTTGTAGCTAGTTTTTTCAAGTCTATTGAGCAGACGTGGTCCTGTATTGGAGGTTATTTCTCATCTCTTGATAAGTTTCCAGTTCACCTCAAAATACTGTATAAATACCATAACATGATGGGCCTACTGATGCTGACATGGATCTTCATGCTTTCCTATGGCTCTGGAACATTCTATTTGGAATGTTTGTCTCCAGATTCTGTTTACATTTTAAAAAGCATTGTGACATCACCAGCCTTATAGTGTTGATCCTTAAGTAAACAAAAGGGTAGAAGGCTAATTTAGCCCAATCAACTGCCAGCTATATTGGATAAACATGATTGTATATTAAATTATTAAATTAATTTGAAATGTTTGATTTTTTTGCAGTTTGGATGAGAGAGAGAGAGAGAGAGAGAGATAGACAGAGAGAGACAGAGAGACAGACAGAGAGAGAGACAGAGAGAGAGACAGAGAGAGACAGAGATAGAGAGACAGAGACAGAGGGAGAGGGAGAGAGAGAGAGGGAGAGAAAAACAAGGAATAGCTGTGGGCTCAACATATAGAAATGAGAAACAGGCCGAAGAGTTTATGCACCATATTTCAGAGGTGGAGAGAAACAACATCGAAGATAATCTGAAAAACATCACATCTCTCCATCATGACAGATGGCAGATGGCTCCACAGACAGTTCAGTGAAAGAGGAGTTAGTTAGTTTATCTCAGATTCTGTCACAAGGGGCAAGATGGGAGTCGAAGTTTACTGGCATCAAGTCGGTGGAGAAGGCAGACGTGGCACACATAACCAACACCATCAGTGCCATCGTGGAGGGAGTGTTTTAATGAGTGGGGGAGCATGTTGGTCGCTCTGGGTACAGATGGAGCTGCTGTGATGACTGTAGCCAAGAATGGTGTGGTCGGCCGGCTGAAGGGAAACAGGGCCCGACATCATCGACATCCCCTGTATGGCACACCGCCTTGAACTGACCTTTTCTGATTGCCATCCAGGTTCAACGTGATGTTTCAGAGTAGAAGACCTCCTCAGTGGGCTCTACACCTTCTACCACACCAGTCCTCTGAACAGGGCAAACCTGATACCACACCAGTCCTCTGAACAGGCAAACCTGATACCACACCAGTCCTCTGAACAGGGCAAACCTGATACCACACCAGTCCTCTGAACAGGGGCAAACCTGATACCACACCAGTCCTCTGAACAGGGCAAACCTGATACCACACCAGTCCTCTGAACAGGGCAAACCTGATAAACAGCTGCCAGGCTTTTGGGCTCACACCACTGGTGCCCACCCGATGGGGGACACCTATTTGCATACACCGGATCACTTCCTGTGAGGTTACCAGGGGCGTGTCCAGCACATGGAACCGGTAGTGGCTCTAGATTACTATGCTAAGTACTCCAAAAGTAATCATCAATATGTAACGTCAAGTAAACAACAACAAATAAGGTTACAAATCGGTAAACATCATGTTTCAATGCTTAATGCACTGATAAAATGTGTCATATCTATGTAAATGGGTGCAGTGGATTCGTGAGCTGCTCGGACAGCTGGTGCTTAAAGCTAGTGAAGGAGATATGAGTCTCCAGCTTCTGGAGAGCTCTGTACACATCTGTGTGCGGGAATAAAGGTGGTATATAGTTTTTTCCATCTGGTTGCACATTTAACATGCTGGTAGAAACTTGGTAAGACGGATTTATGTTTCCCTGCATTAAAGTCCCCGGCCACTAGAGCGCCTCTGGGTGAGCAGTTTCCTGTTTGCTTATGACAGAATACAGTTTCATTCAGGGCTGTCTTAGTGCCAGCCTCAGTCTGTGGTGGTATGTAAACAGCTACGAAAAATACAGATGAAAACTCTAGGTAGATAGTGTGGTCTACAGCTTATCATGAGATATTCTACTCGGGCAAAACCTCCAGACTTCCTTAGATATCAAGCACCAGCTGTTATTAAACAAAATACATAGTCCACCGCCCTTGTCTTACCAGACACTGCTGCTGTTCTATCCTGCCGGTACAGTGTATAACAGCCAGCTAGCTGTATGTTGATAATGTCTTCTGCTCAGCCACGACTCCGTGAAGCATAAGATGTTACAGTTTTGAATGTCCCGTTGACAGTTGAATCTTCCGTAGGTCATCGATTTTATTTTCCAAAGATTGCACGTTTGCTGGCAGAATTGGAAGGAAGTGGGGGTTTATTATTATCACCTACGAATTCTCAGAAGGCAACCCGCCCACTTGCCCCTTTTCGCTACCTTTCTTCACGCAAATGACGGGGATGTGGGCCTGTTCCCGAGAAAGCAGGATATAATTCACGTCGGGCTCGTTAGAGGAAAAAAAAAGGATTCTGCCAGTCCGTGGTGAGTAATCACAGTCCTGATGTCCAGAAGTTATTTTCGGTCGTAAGAGACGGTAGAGGTAACATTATGTACAAAATAAGTTTTTTTTTAAAAGTTACAAACAACGCAAAAGAAACGAAAAAAATAAAAAATAAAACAATTGGTTGGGAATACGTAAAACGTCAGCCTTGTTCTCCAGCGCCACCTTGAGAAAGTGATGAATACAATCAAGATGTGTGTGTGAGGTGAAACCTATCCTTACCTGGAAGTATAGTCCTACAGTAGGCCGGGCCATCAGGCTGCTGAAGTGCTCGTGGAACTGCCTGGACAGGATGTCTTGAGACAGGGTCTCGTATGGGTCAAACGCCTGCTCCTGGAGTTGAAAGACAGTTAACGGAAGAGTTTAAAAAAAGCTGACTACTATGTCTTACTGGGGAGGGGGGGGGGTAGTACATAGAGGCATACAATCAACTGAAGGCCTTCTAGCAGAGATGTGCCAGACAGCTTGGTAAAAACATGTTTTTTTTTACATGAAGACTTCATAGGGCAGAGGGCTTTGGGATCAGTTATGGCAGAATAGAGGGATGAGTTATGACAGAATAGAGGTAGAGGGATCAGTTATGACAGAATAGAGGGATCAGTTATGACAGAATAGAGGGATCAGTTATGACAGAATAGAGGTAGAGGGATCAGTTATGACAGAATAGAGGGATCAGTTATGACAGAATAGAGGGATCAGTTATGACAGAATAGAGGGATCAGTTATGACAGAATAGAGGGATCAGTTATGACAGAATAGAGGTAGAGGGATCAGTTATGACAGAATAGAGGTAGAGGGATCAGTTATGACAGAATAGAGGTAGAGGGATCAGTTATGACAGAATAGAGGTAGAGGGATCAGTTATGACAGAATAGAGGGATCAGTTATGACAGAATAGAGGGATCAGTTATGACAGAATAGAGGGATCAGTTATGACAGAATAGAGGGATCAGTTATGACAGAAGAGGGATCAGTTGTGACAGAATAGAGGGATCAGTCATGACAGAATAGAGGGATCAGTTATGACAGAATAGAGGTAGAGGGATCAGTTATGACAGGATAGAGGTAGAGGGATCAGTTATGACAGAATAGAGGGATCAGTTATGACAGAATAGAGGTAGAGGGATCAGTTATGACAGAATAGAGGTAGAGGGATCAGTTATGACAGAATAGAGGTAGAGGGATCAGTTATGACAGAATAGAGGTAGAGGGATCAGTTATGACAGAATAGAGGGATCAGTTATGACAGAATAGAGGGATCAGTTATAACAGAATAGAGGGATCAGTTATGACAGAATAGAGGGATCAGTTATGACAGAATAGAGGTAGAGGGATCAGTTATGACAGAATAGAGGGATCAGTTATGACAGAATAGAGGGATCAGTTATGACAGAATAGAGGGATCAGTTATGACAGAATAGAGGTAGAGGGATCAGTTATGACAGAATAGAGGTAGAGGGATCAGTTATGACAGAATAGAGGGATCAGTTATGACAGAATAGAGGGATCAGTTATGACAGAATAGAGGGATCAGTTATGACAGAATAGAGGTAGAGGTTGGACTGTGTCACTGGGCCGAAAGGTTTCTGACTGGTTATAAAGGACAGGGGTGTGGATCATATTATACATCTCTCTATGTGAGACCTCGAAGTCTCTGCACACTGAAGGATGAGGACTCATGGCAGCAGCAGGCGGAGGTGTGTGTGTGTGAGTTTAGAGGTGTGTGTGTGTTTAGAGGTGTGTGTGCTTAGAGGTGTGTGTGTGTGAGTTTAGAGATGTGTGTGTGTGAGTTTAGGTGTGTGAGTTTAGGTGTGTGTGTGTGTGTGTGTGTGTGTGTGTGTGTGTGTGTGTGTGTGTGTGTGTGTGTGTGTGTGTGTGTGTGTGTGTGTGTGTGTGTGTGTGTGTGTGTGTGTGTGTGTAGGTGTGTGTGTAGGTGTGTGTGTGTGTGTGTGTAGGTGTGTGTGTGTGTGTAGGTGTGTGTGTGAGTTTAGGTGTGTGTGTGAGTTTAGGTGTGTGTGAGTTTAGGTGTGTGTGTGTGTGTGTGTGTGTGTGTGTGTGTGTGTGTGTGTGTGTGTGTGTGTGTGTGTGTGTGTGTGTGTGTGTGTGTGTGTGTGTGTGTGTGTGTGTGTGTGTGTGTGTGTGTGTAGGTGTGAGCTTAGGTGTGAGTTTAGGTGTGTGTGTGTGTGTGTGTGTGTGAGTTTACATTACATTACATTTAAGTCATTTAGCAGACGCTCTTATCGGTGTGTGTGTGTGTGTGTGTGTGAGTTTAGGTGTGAGTTTAGGTGTGTGTGAGTTTAGGTGTGAGTTTAGGTGTGTGTGAGTTTAGGTGTGAGTTTAGGTGTGTGTGAGTTTAGGTGTGTGTGAGTTTAGGTGTGTGTGAGTTTAGGTGTGTGTGAGTTTAGGTGTGAGTTTAGGTGTGTGTGAGTTTAGGTGTGTGTGAGTTTAGGTGTGTGTGAGTTTAGGTGTGTGTGTGTGTGTGTGTGTGTGTGTGTGTGTGTGTGTGTGTGTGTGTGTGTGTGTGTGTGTGTGTGTGTGTGTGTGTGTGTGTGTGTGTGTGTGTGTGTGTGTGTGTGTTGTAGGTGTGAGTTTAGGTGTGAAGTTTAGGTGTGTGTGAGTTTAGGTGTGAGTTTAGGTGTGTGTGAGTTTAGGTGTGAGTTTAGGTGTGTGTGAGTTTAGGTGTGAGTTTAGGTGTGTGTGAGTTTAGGTGTGTGAGTTTAGGTGTGTGTGAGTTTAGGTGTGTGTGAGTTTAGGTGTGTGTGAGTTTAGGTGTGTGTGAGTTTAGGTGTGTGTGTGTGTGTGTGTGTGTGTGTGTGTGTGTGTGTGTGTGTGTGTGTGTGTGTGTGTGTGTGTGTGTGTGTGTGTGTGTGTGTGTGTGTGTGTGTGTGTGTAGTGTGTGTGTGTAGGTGTGTGTGTAGGTGTGTGTGTTTAGGTGTGTGTGAGTTTAGGTGTGAGTTTAGTGTGTGTGTGTGAGTTTTAGGTGTGAGTTTAGGTGTGTGTGAGTTTAGGTGTGAGTTTAGGGTGTGTGAGTTTAGGTGTGAGTTTAGGTGTGTGTGTGAGTTTAGGTGTGTGTGAGTTTAGGTGTGTGTGAGTTTAGGTGTGTGTGAGTTTAGGTGTGTGAGTTTAGGTGTGTGTGAGTTTAGGTGTGTGTGAGTTTAGGTGTGTGTTTAGGTGTGTGAGTTTAGGTGTGTGTGAGTTTAGGTGTGTGTGTGTAGGTGTGAGTGTGTGTGTTTGTGTGTGTGTGTGTGTGTGTGTGTGTGTGTGTGTGTGTGTGTGTGTGTGTGTGTGTGTTTAGGTGTGAGTTTAGTGTGTGTGTGAGTTTAGGTGTGAGTTTAGGTG
>NC_060189.1:4540798-4550798 GCF_021184085.1 Oncorhynchus gorbuscha
CATTGACTCTGTACCGTAATACCTGTATATAGCCTCCACATTGACTCTGTACCGTATTACCCTGTATATAGCCTCCACATTGACTCTGTACCGGTACCCCCTGTATATAGCCTCCACATTGACTCTGCACCGTCATACCCTGTATATAGTCTCCACATTGACTCTGTACCGTAGCACCACTGTACATATGGCCTCCACATTGACTCTGTACCGGTACCCTCTGTATATAGCCTCCACATTGACTCTGTACCGTAATACCCTGTATATAGTCTCCACATTGACTCTGTACCGTAATACCCTGTATATAGCCTCCACATTGACTCTGTACCGTAATACCCTGTATATAGCCTCCACTGTGAAATACTTACTTTACAAGCCTTTAAGAACTTAGTATATATATATATTTTTTAATGTAAAAATTTGAATAAAATAAAACAAATAATTAAACAGCAGCAGTAAAATAACAATGTGGAGGCTATATACAGTGTATTACGATGCGGAGTCAATGTGGAGGATATATACAGTGTGTACTGGTACAGAGTCAAAGTGGAGGCTGTATACAGAGTATTACTGTGCAGAGTCAATGTGGAGGCTATATACAGGGTATTACTGGTACAGAGTCAGTGTGGAGGCTATATACAGGTATTGCAGGTCAGAATGTGAGTATATACAGGGTATTACGGTGCACAGAGTCAATGTGGAAGCTATATACAGGGTATTACGGTACAGAGTCAATGTGGAGTATATACAGGGTATTACTGGTACAGAGTCAATGTGGAGGCTATATACAGGGTGTTACGGTGAGAGTCAATGTGGAGGCTATATACAGGGTATGTACGGTACGGAGTCAATGTGGAGGCTATATACAGGGTATTACGGTACAGAGTCAATGCGGAGGCTATATACAGGGTATTACGGTACAGAGTCAATGTGGAGGCTATATACAGGGTATTACGGTACAGAGTCAATGTGGAGGCTATATACAGGGTGTTATGGTACAGAGTCAATGTGGAGGCTATATACAGAGGTGTTACGGTAGAGTCAATGTGGAGGCTATATACAGGGTATTACGGGTAGAGTCAATGTGGAGGCTATATACAGGGTGTTACGGTGAGAGTCAATGTGGAGGCTATATACAGGGTATTACGGTACGGAGTCAATGTGGAGGCTATATACAGGGTATTACGGTACAGAGTCAATGTGGAGGCTATATACAGGGTATTACGGTTACAGAGTCAATGTGGAGGCTATATACAGGGTATTACGGTACAGAGTCAATGTGGAGGCTATATACAGGGTATTACGGTACAGAGTCAATGTGGAGGCTATATACAGGGTATTACGGTACAGAGTCAATGTGGAGGCTATATACAGGGTATTACGGTACAGAGTCAATGTGGAGGCTATATACAGGGTATTACGGTACGGAGTCAATGTGGAGGCTATATACAGGGTATTACGGTACAGAGTCAATGTGGAGGCTATATACAGGGTGTTACGGTAGAGTCAATGTGGAGGCTATATACAGGGTATTACGGTACGGAGTCAATGTGAGGCTATATACAGTGTATTACGGTACAGAGTCAAAGTGGAGGCTGTATACAGGGTATTACGGTACAGAGTCAATGTGGAGGCTATATACAGGGTATTACGGCACAGAGTCAATGTGGAGGCTATGACACAGGGTATTACGGTACAGAGTCAATGTGGAGGCTATATACAGGAGACATGGCACAGAGTCAATGTGAGCATATACAGGGTATTACGGTACAGAGTCAATGTGGAGGCTATATACAGGGTATTACGGTACAGAGTCAATGTGGAGGCTATATACAGGGTGTTACGGTAGAGTCAATGTGGAGGCTATATACAGGGTATTACTGCACGGAGTCAATGTGGAGAGCTATATACAGGGTATTACGGTACAGAGTCAATGCGAGCTGCTATATACAGGGTATTACGGTACAGAGTCAATGTGAAGCTATATACAGGGTGTTACGGTACAGAGTCAATGTGGAGGCTATATTAGGGTATTAGGTACAGGGAGTCAATGTGGAGGCTATATACAGGTACTGGTACAGAGTCAATGTGGAGGCTATATACAGGGTATTTACGGTACAGAGTCAATGTGGAGGCTATATACAGAAATTGCAGTACAGGAGTCAATGTGGAGGCTATATACAGGGTATTCACGGTACAGAGTCAAAGTGGAGGCTATATACAGGTATTTACGGTACAGAAGTCAATGTGGAGGCTATATACAGGGTATTACGGTACAGAGTCAATGTGGAGACTATATACAGGGTATTACGGTACAGAGTCAATGTGGAGACTATATACAGGGGTATTACGGTACAGAGTCAATGTGGAGGCTATATACAGGGTGTTACGGTACAGAGTCAATGTGGAGGCTATATACAGGGTATTACGGTACAGAGTCAATGTGGAGGCTATATACAGGGTGTTACGGTAGAGTCATGTGGAGGCTATATACAGGGTGTTAGGTACAGAGTCAATCTGGAGGCTATATATACAGGGTATTACGGTACAGAGTCAATGCGGGAGGCTATATACAGGGTATTACGGTACAGAGTCAATGTGGAGGCTATATACAGGGTGTTACGGTACAGAGTCAATGTGGAGGCTATATACAGGGTATTTACGGTACGGAGTCAATGTGGGAGGCTATATACAGGGTATTACGGTACAGAGTCAATGCGGGAGGCTATGGCGGCGGGTATTACGGCACAGAGTCAATGTGGAGGCTATATACAGGTATTACGGTACAGAGTCAATGTGGAGGCTATATACAGGGTGTTATGGTACAGAGTCAATGGGAGGCTATATACAGGGTAATACGGTAGAGTCAATGTGGAGGCTATATACAGGGTATTACGGTAGAGTCAATGTGGAGGCTATATACAGGGTGTTACGGTAGAGTCACGTAGCTATATACAGGGTATTACGGTACGGAGTCAATGTGGAGGCTATATACAGGGTATTACGGCACAGAGTCAATGTGAGGCTATATACAGGGGTACGGCACAGAGTCAATGAGGCTATATACAGTATTACGGTACAGAGTCAATGAGTGCTATATACAGGGTATTACGGTACAGAGTCAATGTGAGGCTATATACAGGGTATTACGGTACAGAGTCAATGTGGGAGGCTATATACAGGGTATTACGGTACAGAGTCAATGTGGAGGCTATATACAGGGTATTACGGCACGGAGTCAATGTGGAGGCTATATACAGGGTATTACGGTACTGGAGTCAATGTAGAGGCTATATACAGGGTATTACGGTACGGAGTCAATGTGGAGGCTATATACAGGGTATTACAGTACAGAGTCAATGTGGAGGCTATATACAGGGTATTACGGTACGGAGTCAATGTAGAGGCTATATACAGGGTATTACGGTACGGAGTCAATGTGGAGGCTATATACAGGGTATTACGGCACGGAGTCAATGTGGAGGCTATATACAGGATGTTATGGTACAGAGTCAATGTGGAGGCTATATACAGGGTGTTATGGTACAGAGTCAATGTGGAGGCTATATACAGGGTATTACGGTACAGAGTCAATGTGGAGGCTATATACAGGGTATTACAGTACAGAGTCAATGTGGAGGCTATATACAGGGTATTATGGTACAGAGTCAATGTGGAGGCTATATACAGGGTGTTATGGTACAGAGTCAATGTGGAGGTTATATACAGGGTGTTATGGTACAGAGTCAATGTGGAGGCTATATAAAGGGTGTTATGGCATTTCGTGTTGTGGAGGCTATATACAGGGGTATATAGCCTCCACATTGACTCTGTACCGTAATACCCTGTGCCAATGAGACTTTTCACTCAATTGTTAGCATTTGAAAACTGAAAAGACAGTCTTCTTTACAGCAATAGCTATTTGTTTATTTTGTTTGTTTATATTTTCCACGATTGTATTTTAATAAATATTGCGATATGCCTGGCTGAGTCTCTGCTTTTCACTGACAGTCGTAACTCAACCATCATCTCTTTGTCATTTGCGGTCCAAATTGTGGACCCCTTCTTGGCTTCCGAGTGGCGCAGCGGTCTAAGGCACTGATCTCAGTGCTCGAGGCGTCACTACAGACCCTGGTTTGATTCCAGGCTGTATCACAGCGGTTCATGACACTGCACTTCAGTGCTCGAGGCGTCACTACAGAACCTGGTCTCATTCCGGATTTCTTTCTGTACAAATCATGCTTTCTGGTATAGTAGCCTATTTTGAACGCATTTTATTTATTTCTGACCAGACAAGAGTAAGCCAATTAGGCTGTATCATTTTGAAAATGTCATTAATATGTACTTTATAAGATTGCTCATCGGAATTGCAAGAATGACGACGTCAGTTGCCTCCGAGTTCCACGTTTCTGTTAAGATATAACGACCATCATCTCAAAATGTGATTTCTGTCATTCTGAGCCCTGTGGATGAACCCTAATTTAGGGTTAGCAACCAATGCAAACGGGCCCGGGAACATTTCTTAAATGTTTGGTAAATTAAAATTCTGACGTTCAAATGTCCCGTGACATATTTTCCCTAACAGAAACCGTGGGTGTGTGTGTGTGTGTTTTAACCTTGGTCTCAGAGAAAGCATCCTTCCTGAGGGGGAAGTGGGAGGAGGTTTGAGTAAGTCCTCTCCCTAGCTGGTGAAGGCTTCCACACGATACTGACTGGACCTCTACACATAGCAGGGTACAAGAGATCAATCAATCAATCAATCAATCAAATGTATTGATAACACGTGTCATACAGTAGACTGAGGGAGGGCTCGACACAGCAGGGGCCTCGCAGAGGGGACTCGACACAGCAGGGGGACTCGACACAGCAGGGGGACTTGACACAGCAGGGGGACTCGACACAGCAGGGAGGGGGGACTCGACACAGCAGGGAGGGGGGGGGACTCAACACAGCAGGAGGGGGACTCGACACAGCAGGAGGGGGGATTCGACACAGCATCCGTAACACTCACTTGAGGTGGGAGGTACATTAGCGAATATGGAGTTTCCACCTGTAAAATGAAGACAGATGTTGAAATATATCGGTTCTACCAATATCAACCGGGGATACCATTCACAGTGTTTCACCAGAGAGAAGTGTGTGCATGTGTGTGTCTGTGTGTGTATTTATGTACAACTGTGTGTGTGTGTGTCTATGTGCCCCAGCCTCACCGTAGAAGGTGCAGAGGTCTTGCTCCATGAAGACAGAGATGAGGTCTGAGGTGGCAGACTGCGGAGGGGTGGGGGTGTTAGGTGAGGTGGGGACCGAGGCTACGGAAGAGTCTCATGCTCCGTCTCAGCGTGCTCCTGAAGGTGATCTTGTGGGGGCTCTCTCTCCAAAGTGCAGGGGTGGCCCTTCAGGGTCCCTGACGTAGAGTGCTGGCCGGATCCCTGGGGACTTCAGGGGTACAGGGTCTTCCTGGGCTGGAGGAGAGAGGGTACAAGAGGAGGGTTGAGGACCTGGTAACTGTTAAGCACTTTGTTAAAAAAGACAGATGAATTTATGAAAAAGTATTTTCTGCACAGGGACTGGAGTTTAGGGTGTTTTTCTTTATTCCATGTCAATTCAGGAAGTCATCTGAAATCCAATTTAAAAATGTTTCTCGTTGCTTTCATCTTTCCTGCTCCATTTTTTTTGTGATAAGAACTGATCATCACCCTGACGGACGATACGTATAAATTAATCTTACGAATCGTGGCGGCTGCTTGCGGATTACGAGGGGCTCAATCTCCTGAGACTTGTTGAACAGATAGTCAGAGAACTCCTTCTCACCCAGACTGCCCATCGGGTTCAGGTTCTCAAAAAACCTCTGGGACAAAAACAAAAACAAGACACAATGCAGGCCATCAGATGAATAATTCTCCTTAAGAGTAGGAGTAATGGCAAGGGAAGACACTGTCATTCTGGTGGAGAAAGAGGGAGAGGCCGAGAAAAAGGGAGGGGAGAGGGGAGGGAGGAGGAAGGGAGAGGAAGAGGGAGGGAAGAGAGAGGGAGAGGGGGAGGGAGGAGGGGAAGAGACAGGGAGAGGAGGGGAAGAGAGGAAGAGGGAGAGGAAGAGGGGGAGAGGAGGGGAAGAGAGAGGAGAGGAGGGAAGAAAGAGGAGAGGAGGGGAGGAGAAGAGACAGGAGGGAGGGGAGAGACAGGGAGAGGAGGGGAAGAGGGGAGAGGAGGGAAGAGGAGAGGAAGGGAGAGGAGGGAGAGGAGGGGGGAAGAGGGAGAGGAGGGGGAGAGGAGGGAAGGAGGGGAAGAGAGGGAGAGGAGGGAGAGGGAGAGGGGGAAGAAAAGAGGGAGAGGAGGGAAGAGAGAAGGAGAGGAGGGGGGAAGAGAGGAGAGGAGGAAGAGGGAGAGGGAGAGGAGGGAGAAAGAGGGAGAGGAGGGAAGAAGAGAGGGAGAGGAGGAAGAGAGAGAGGGAGGGAAGTGGAGGGGAAGAGAGAGAGGAGGGGAGGAGGGGAAGAAGAAGAGGGAGAGGAGGGAAGGGGGAAGAGAGGGTAGGAGGGAAGTGGAGGAAGAGAGGAGGGAAGAAGAGAGGAGGGAAGAGAGGAGAGGGGGAGAGGGAGAGGGGATGGAGGGGGAGAGGAGGGAAGAGAAGGGAGAGGAGGGAAGAGAGGGAGAGGGAGGGAAAGAGGGAGAGGAGGGGAATAGAGGGGGAGAGGGAGATGAGAGGAGGGATAGAGGGAGAAGGGGGGAGAGGAGGGGAAGGGAGAGGAATGAAAGAGGGAGAGGGAGGGGATGAAGAGATGGAGGGAAGGAGAGGGGAAGAAGAGAGGAAGAGGAGGGGGGAAGAGAGATGGAGAGGAGGGGAAGAAAGAGGGAGAGGAGGGGAAGAAGAGGAGGGAAGAAAGGGGAGGAGGGGAAGAGAAAGGGGAGGAGAGGGGAAGAAGGAGGGAAGAGGAGGGAAGGAGGGGGAAGAAGAGGAGAGGTGGAGAGGAGGAAAGAGAGAAGGAGGAAGTAAATAGTGTTTTATGAATACACTGACAGACTGATTGGTCCACCTGGGGTCCTGATGGACCTTGAGACAATGAGCCCGGTTCTGATTGGCCGACCTTGAGACAGTAAAGGCTGGTTCTGATTGGCCGACCTTGAGACAGTAAAGGCTGGTTTTGATTGCCGACCTTGAGACAGTAAGGCTGGTTTGATTGGCCTACCTTGATGTCCTGCTGCACCTTGAGACAGTAAGGCTGGTTTGATCGGCCTACGTTGATGTCCTGCTGCACCTTGAGACAGTAAGGCTGGTTTTGATTGGCCGACCTTGAGACATTAAGACTGGTTTGATTGGCCTACCTTGATGTTCTGCTGGACCTTGAGACAGTAAGGCTGGTTTGTTTGATTGTACCGACCTTGAGACAGTAAGACTGGTTTTGATTGGCCGACCTTGAGACAGTAAGGCTGGTTTGATTGGCCTACCTTGAGACAGTAGGTTGGTTTTGATTGGCCGACCTTGAGACAGTAAGGCTGGTTTGATTGGCTGACCTTGAGACAGTAAGACTGGTTTGATTGGCCTACCTTGATGTCCTGCTGCACCTTGAGACAGTAAGGCTGGTTTTGATTGGCCGACAGAACAGTAAGGCTGGTTTTGATCGGCCTACCTTGATGTCCTGCTGGACATGAGACAGTAAGGCTGGTTCTGACTGCCTGCTGTATCTCTCCTGTGATTTCTGCTACTTTCCTCCTCTTACTGAAGTTGATCCCAGCTCTTTGCCGTGTCTCAGGAAGTCGGGGGTTCCCCTCCTCATCTTCAGAATGTTGGTCAGGTAGATACCTGGGGACAGGGAGGAAGCGACATGGTCAGAGTAGTCCACAGCTAAATACATCACTCCAGTCAGCCCTAGCCACATCCAATGGCTCAGTGGGGTGGAGCATTTTATTTTGGCCCACACCTTTGTTTAACCAGGCAGTCGGTTAAGAACAAATTCTTATTTTCAGTGACGGCCTAGGAACTGTGGGTTAACTGCCTGTTCAGGGGCAGACGTCCTTGACCAGTTGCCTGGCTCGGCAGGGATTTGAACTTGCAGCCTTTGCGGTTATTGGTCCAGCGGCTCTAACCACTGGGCTACCCTGCCGCCTCTACGCTCTAACCCCACTAGGCTACCCTGCCTCCTCTACGCTCTAACCACTAGGCTACCCTGCCGCCTCTACGCTCTAACCACTAGGCTACCCTGCCTCCTCTACACTCTAACCACTAGGCTACCCTGCCGCCTCTACGCTCTAACCACTAGGCTACCCTGCCGCCTCTACGCTCTAACCACTAGGCTACCCTGCCGCCTCTACGCTCTAACCACTAGGCTACCCTGCCTCCTCTACACTCTAACCACTAGGCTACCCTGCCTCCTCTACGCTCTAACCACTAGGCTACCCTGCCTCCTCTACACTCTAACCACTAGGCTACCCTGCCTCCTCTACGCTCTAACCACTAGGCTACCCTGCCTCCTCTACACTCTAACCACTAGGCTACCCTGCCTCCTCTACACTCTAACCACTAGGCTACCCTGCCTCCTCTACACTCTAACCACTAGGCTACCCTGCCTCCTCTACACTCTAACCACTAGGCTACCCTGCCTCCTCTACCTCTAACCACTAGGCTACCCTGCCTCCTCTACACTCTAACTTACCTGCGGCTACCCCTGCCACCTCTACACTCTAACCACTAGGCTACCCTACCACCTCTACCTCTAACCACTAGGCTACCCTGCCTCCTCTACACTCTAACCACTAGGCTACCCTGCCACCTCTACACTCTAACCACTAGGCTACCCTGCCTCCTCTACCTCTAACCACTAGGCTGCCTCCTCCTCTAACCACTGAGCTACCCGCCTCCTCTACACTCTAACCACTAGGCTACCCCTGCCGCCTCTACACTCTAACCACTAGGCTACCCTGCCGCCTCTACGCTCTAACCACTAGGCTACCCTGCCGCCTCTACGCTCTAACCACTAGGCTACCCTGCCGCCTCTACACTCTAACCACTAGGCTACCCTGCCTCCTCTACACTCTAACCACTAGGCTACCCTGCCTCCTCTACGCTCTAACCACTAGGCTACCCTGCCTCCTCTACCTCTAACCACTAGGCTACCCTGCCACCTCTACCTCTAACCACTAGAGCTGCCACTGCCGGCCTCTACACTCTAACCATGAGCTACCCTGCCGCCTCTACACTCTAGCCGCTGGGCTGCCCCTGCCGCCTCTACCTCTAACCACTAGGCTACCTGCTCCTCCTACCCTCTAACCATAAATTCTGCCTCCTCTACCTCTAACCACCCTAGTGCCTCCCTGCCACCTCTACCTCTAACCACTAGAGTCCACCCCTGCCTCCTCTACACTCTAACCACTGAGCTGCCCTGCCACCTCTACACTCTAACCTAAGGCACCCTGCCGCCTCTGCCTCCCAACCACTGGGCTACCCTGCCTCCTCTACACTCTAACCACTAGACCACCCTGCCTCCTCTACCTCTAACCACTGGCTACCCTGCCTCCTCTACCTCTAACCACCAGGTCTGCCTGCCTCCTCTACCTCCTAACCACTAGGCTACCCTGCCTCCTCTACACTCTAACCACTAGATACCCTGCCTCCTCTACGCTCTAACCACTAGGCTACCCTGCCTCCTCTACACTCTAACCACTAGTCTACCCATGCCGCCTCTACACTCTAACCACTAGGCTACCCTGCCTCCTCTACACTCTAACCACTAGGCTACCCTGCCTCCTCTACACTCTAACCACTAGGCTACCCTGCCTCCTCTGCACTCTAACCACTAGGCTACCCTACCTCCTCTACACTCTAACCACTAGGCTACCCTACCTCCTCTACACTCTAACCACTAGGCTACCCTACCTCCTCTACACTAGCACCAACAGGGTTGAGGGGCTCGCATTCCCTCGTGGGCCACATATATATACTGAATCGATGTGTCACAGTGAATGTTGCCAGTTCTGTAAGTTCGATAAAGCGTCTGTTACAACAAAA
>NC_060189.1:4558298-4573298 GCF_021184085.1 Oncorhynchus gorbuscha
ACAAGGACTTGTTTTTTATGTGTTTTTTCTTTCTTTCTATCATTCATGACAATTAAGATACATTAAACTTCACTAATAGTAAAAACATGACCATTGTCCAGTCCCCATCTAATCACCGTCAGAGGATACAGAGGTCAAAGTTTGAGACTCTCTAACACCTTAATGTTTTATTGTGATGAGAGTTCTGGTGGACAACCAAATGCATTCATTATACATCGCAACTAAACTTAAAACTTGATAACATTTTCTGCACAATAACATAAGTGACTAGTAAATAATAAAAGTAGCTAACAAAATGTGTCCCTGTGAGTGAACATATTGGTTTTGTAGTAAGAAATACTGTGTAGTAGTATTGAGGCAGTGCTGCAGTAGTAGTTTTGAGGTATTAGTAGTTTGAGTAGTTTTGAGTATTATTGAGGTAGTAGTATTGAGGTAGTAGTATTGAGGTGAGGTAGTATTGAGGTAGTATTATTGAGGTAGTCCTGTAGTAGTATTTTGAGGTAGTATTATTGAGGTAGTAGTATTGAGGTAGAAGTATTGAGGTAGTATTATTGAGGTAGTCCAGTAGTAGTAGTATTGAGGTAGTGCTGCAGTGTTATTATTGCGGTAGGAAGTATTGAGGTAGTATTATTGAGGTAGTCCTGTAGTAGTATTGCGGTAGTAGTATTGAGGTAGTGCTGCAGTGGTATTGCGTGTACAAGTATTGAGGTAGTATTATTGAGGTAGTCCTGTAGTAGTATTGAGGTAGTCCCTGTAGTAGTATTGCAGTAGTAATATTGAGGTAGTCCTGTAGTAGTATTGAGGTAGTAGTATTGAGGTAGTCCTGTAGTAGTATTGAGGTAGTAGTATCAAGGTAGTCCTGTAGTAGTATTGAGGTAGTAGTATCGAGGTAGTCCTGTAGTAGTATTGGGATAGTAGTTTTGAGGTAGTCCTGTAGTAGTATTGCGGTAGTAGTATTGAGGTAGTGCTGCAGTGGTATTGCGGTAGAAGTATTGAGGTAGTATTATTGAGGTAGTCCTGTAGTAGTATTGGGATAGTAGTTTTGAGGTAGTAGTATCAAGGTAGTCCTGTAGTAGTATTGAGGTAGTAGTATTGAGGTAGTCCTGTAGTATTATTGAGGTAGTCCTGTAGTTGTATTGCAGTAGTAGTATTGAGGTAGTCCTGTAGTAGTATTGAGGTAGTCCTGTAGTAGTATTGAGGTAGTAGTATCAAGGTAGTCCTGTAGTTTATTGAGGTAGTAGTATTGAGGTAGTCCCAGTATTGAGGTAGTCGATTGAGGTAGTCCTGTAGTAGTATTGAGGTAGTCCTGTAGTATTATTGAGGTAGTATTATTGAGGTAGTCCTGTAGTATTATTGAGGTAGTCCTGTAGTATTATTGAGGTAGTAGTATTGAGGTAGTCCTGTAGTAGTATTGAGGTAGTCCTGTAGTATTATTGAGGCACTCCTGTAGTATTGAGATAGTAGTATTGAGGTAGTCCTAGTAGTATTGAGGTAGTCCTGTAGTATTATTGAGGTAGTCCTGTAGTATTATTGAGGTAGTCCTGTAGTATTATTGAGGTAGTCCTGTAGTATTATTGAGGTAGACCTGTAGTATTATTGAGGTAGTAGTATTGAGGTAGTCCTGTAGTATTATTGAGGTAGTCCTGTAGTATTATTGAGGTAGTAGTATTGAGGTAGTCCTGTAGTATTATTGAGGTAGTCCTGTAGTAGTATTGAGGTAGTAGTATTGGGGTAGTCCTGTAGTAGTATTGAGGTAGTCCTGTAGTAGTATTGAGGTAGTCCTGTAGTAGTATTGAGGTAGTCCTGTAGTATTATTGAGGTAGTCCTGTAGTATTATTGAGGTAGTAGTATTGAGGTAGTCCTAGTATTATTGGAGGTAGTCCTGTAGTAGTATTGAGGTAGTCCTGTAGTAGTATTGAGGTAGTATTATTGAGGTAGTCCTGTAGTAGTATTGAGGTAGTCCTGTAGTAGTATTGAGGTAGTAGTATTGGGGTAGTCCTGTAGTAGTATGGAGTCCTGGTAGTATTGAGGTAGTCCTGTAGTAGTATTGAGGTAGTCCTGTAGTTAAATCATTAAATTACTTCACCAATCAGTTTCGGAAAAGAGCAGGCAAGCTAGTTGTTTACATGCGTGATCGACAGACAAGTGTAGTATGTGGCGCGATACGTAACTGAAATGTTATGGGTGGGGGGGAGACAGAGAGACAGAGACAGAGAGACAGAGAGACAGAGAGAGAGAGAGAGACAGAGAGAGAGAGACAGAGAGAGAGAGAGACAGAGAGACAGAGACAGAGAGAGAGAGACAGAGAGAGAGAGACAGAGAGAGAGACAGAGAGAGAGAGAGGGAGAGATAGAGAGAGGGTTGAGGGGGCTTGACACGCTGGGCATCTTGTTATGACATGCATTATCTGAATTATAGCTAGGAGGAGGGGCTTCTACGGAGGACTTGGAATGTCCTCTGAGCCAGCTAGCTAGCAAGTTTGTGTATGTAGAGCGGCACCAGCATTCAAAACACGTCTTACCTTTTTCGTTGTTAATAAATCCAACGTGAAATGTTATAACTAGGCCTATAGTATCCTTAACGACAAATTATAAAAGTCAATCTACTCTTCTCTAGCTAATGAAACATCTCTCTCGCCATCTTCTGAATCCTGCATGGTGTGTAACTTCAGTAGCCTGATCTTCCGGGGTGGGAAGGGGCAGGTAGCCAAAACACACACACACACACACGCGCGCGCACACACACGCGCACGCGCGCACGCACGCACGCACGCACGCACGCACGCACGCACACACACACACACACACACACACACACACACTTTGTAACGCATTTTTGTTGGGACTAGATAAAAAATGCCTGGAACATAAAATACAGTTATTAACCGGTTCCCACGCTTTTAAAATACCGTTATTAACCGGTTCCCACGCTTTAAAATACCGTTATTAACCGGTTCCCACGCTTTAAAATACCGTTATTAACCGGTTCCCACGCCTTTAAAATACAGTTATTAACCGGTTCCCACGCTTTAAAATACCGTTATTAACCGGTTCCCACGCTTTTAAAATACCGTTATTAACGGTTCCCACGCTTTAAAATACAGTTATTAACCGGTTCCCACGCTTTTAAAATACCGTTATTAACCGGTTCCCACGCTTAAAATACAGTTATTAACCGGTTCCCACGCTTTTAAAATACCGTTATTAACCGGTTCCCACGCTTAAAATACCGCTATTAACCGGTTCCCACGCTTTTAAAATACCGTTATTAACCGGTTCCCACGCTTTTAAAATACCGTTATTAACCGGTTCCCACGCGCTTTAAAATACCGTTATTAACCGGTTCCACGCTTTAAAATACAGTTATTAACCGGTTCCCACGCTTTTAAAATACCGTTATTAACCGGTTCCCACGCTTTTAAAATACCGCTATTAACCGGTTCCACGCTTTAAAATACCGTTATTAACCGGTTCCCACGCTTTAAAATACCGTTATTAACCGGTTCCCACGCTTTTAAAATACCGTTATTAACCGGTTCCCACGCTTTTAAAATACAGTTATTAACCGGTTCCCACGCTTTTAAAATACCGTTATTAACCGGTTCCCACGCTTTTAAAATACCGTTATTAACCGGTTCCCACACTTTTAAAATACAGTTATTAACCGGTTCCCACGTTTTTAAAATACCGTTATTAACCGGTTCCCACGCTTTTAAAATACCGCTATTAACCGGTTCCCACGCTTTTAAAATACCGTTATTAACCGGTTCCCACGCTTTTTAAAAATACAGTTATTAACCGGTTCCCACGCTTTTAAAATACCGTTATTAACCGGTTCCCACGCTTTTAAAATACAGTTATTAACCGGTTCCCACGCTTTTAAAATACCGTTATTAACCGGTTCCCACGCTTTTAAAATACCGCTATTAACCGGTTCCCACGCTTTTAAAATACCGTTATTAACCGGTTCCCACGCTTTTAAAATACCGTTATTAACCGGTTCCCACGCTTTTAAAATACCGTTATTAACCGGTTCCCACGCTTTTAAAATACAGTTATTAACCGGTTCCCACGCTTTTAAAATACCGTTATTAACCGGTTCCCACGCTTTTAAAATACCGTTATTAACCGGTTCCCACACTTTTAAAATACAGTTATTAACCGGTTCCCACGTTTTTAAAATACCGTTATTAACCGGTTCCCACGCTTTTAAAATACCGCTATTAACCGGTTCCCACGCTTTTAAAATACCGTTATTAACCGGTTCCCACGCTTTTAAAATACAGTTATTAACCGGTTCCCACGCTTTAAAATACGCTATTAACCGGTTCCCACGCTTTTAAAATACCGTTATTAACCGGTTCCCACGCTTTTAAAATACCGTTATTAACCGGTTCCCACGCTTTAAAATACCGTTATTAACCGGTTCCACGCTTTAAAATACCGTTATTAACCGGTTCCCACGCTTTTAAAATACCGTTATTAACCGGTTCACGCTTTTAAAATACCGTTATTAACCGGTTCACGCTTTTAAAATACCGTTATTAACCGGTTCCCACACTTTTAAAATACCGTTATTAACCGGTTCCCACACTTTTAAAATACCGTTATTAACCAGTTCCCACGCTTTTTAAAATACCGTTATTAACCGGTTCACGCTTTTAAAATACCGTTATTAACCGGTTCCTACGCTTAAAATACCGTTATTAACCGGTTCCCACGCTTTTACAATACCGTTAACCGGTTCCCACGCTTTAAAATACCGTTATTAACCGGTTCACGCTTTACAATACCGTTAACCGGTTCCACGCTTTTAAAATACCGTTATTAACCGGTTCCCACGCTTTTACAATACCGTTAACCGGTTCCCACGCTTTAAAATACCGTTATTAACCGGTTCCCACGCTTTTACAATACCGTTAACCGGTTCCCACGCTTTTAAAATAACGGTTCTCATGCTTTTAAAATAACAGTTCTCTTCCGGAACAGTATAGATCGCTTTCATTCCTTTTTCCGTTTCTGTTCCTTGAACATTTATTTTTCGGTTCTGTCCTCTGGATAGTTCCAACCCCTGGTAGTAGTACTATAGTAGTATTGCGGTAGTACTGTAGTAATATTGTAGTAGTGGTATTGTAGTGGTACTGTAGTAGAGGTATTGAGGTAGTACTGTAGTGGTCCTGTAGTAGTACCGAGGTAGTACTGTAGTAGTATTGAAGTAGTACTGTAGCGATACTGTAATATTGATGTAAAACTGCAGTGGTATTGTAGTATTGAGGTAGTACTGTGGTGGTACTGTAGTAGTATTGGGTTAGTACTGCGGTGGTACTGTAGTAGTATTGAGGTAGTAGTGTAGTGGTACTGTAGTATTGAGGGAGGTAGTAGTGTAATAGTGAGGTAGTACTGTAGTATTGAGGTAGTAGTGTAGTGGTACTGTAGTATTGAGGTAGTAGTGTAGTGGTACTGTAGTATTGAGGTAGTAGTACTGTAGTATTGAGGTAGTAGTACTGTAGTATTGAGGTAGTAGTGTAGTATTGAGGTAGTAGTGTAGTATTGAGGTAGTAGTGTAGTGGTACTGTAGTATTGAGGTAGTAGTACTGTAGTATTTAGGTAGTAGTGTAGTATTGAGGTAGTAGTACTGTAGTATTGAGGTAGTAGTGTAGTGGTACTGTAGTATTGAGGTAGTAGTGTAGTATTGAGGTAGTAGTACTGTAGTATTGAGGTAGTAGTACTGTAGTATTGAGGTAGTAGTACTGTAGTATTGAGGTAGTAGTGTAGTATTGAGGTAGTACTGTAGTATTGAGGTAGTAGTGTAGTATTGAGGTAGTAGTGTAGTGGTACTGTAGTATTGTGGTAGAAGTGTAGTATTGAGGTAGTAGTACTGTAGTATTGAGGTAGTAGTGTACTATTGAGGTAGTACTGTAGTATTGAGGTAGTAGTGTAGTGGTACTGTAGTATTGAGGTAGTAGTACTGTAGTATTGAGGTAGTAGTGTAGTATTGAGGTAGTACTGTAGTATTGAGGTAGTGGTGTAGTATTGAGGTAGTAGTGTAGTGGTACTGTAGTATTGAGGTAGTAGTGTAGTATTGAGGTAGTGGTACTGTAGTATTGAGGTAGTAGTGTAGTATTGAGGTAGTAGTGTAGTGGTACTGTAGTATTGAGGTAGTAGTGTAGTAGTAGTGTAGTATTGAGGTAGTAGTACTGTAGTATTGAGGTAGTAGTACTGTAGTATTGAGGTAGTAGTGTAGTATTGAGGTAGTAGTGTAGTATTGAGGTAGTAGTACTGTAGTATTGAGGTAGTAGTACTGTAGTATTGAGGTAGTAGTGTAGTGGTACTGTAGTATTGAGGTAGTAGTGTAGTGGTACTGTAGTATTGAGGTAGTAGTGTAGTATTGAGGTAGTAGTGTAGTATTGAGGTAGTAGTAGCTCAGTTGGTAGAGCATGGCGCTTGTAACGCCAGGGTAGTGGGTGCGATCCCCGGGACCACCCATACGTAGAATGTATGCACACATGACTGTAAGTCGCTTTGGATAAAAGCGTCTGCTAAATGGCATATATTATTATTATTATTATTATTTACTGTAGTATTGAGGTAGTAGTGTAGTATTGAGGTAGTAGTGTAGTATTGAGGTAGTAGTACTGTAGTATTGAGGTAGTACCTCGTAGCTGTATAATGCTGCTGATGTACTCCTCCAGTCTGCCTCGTAGCTCAGGGTCGTTCTCAAAGTCATAGAAATGATGTTCCACCCACTGACGGAAAACATTCAGGACCCTGAGAGAGAGAGACACACGAATGATCAGTCAAATTAATTTATAAAGCACTTTTTATTTCAATAGTTATCACTGTGATTAAAAAAAAAAACTATTTTGAGAGATGCCACAGTAGAAAGTCGTAAGGTTAGGGCCACAGGAAGGGTGATGATTGACCACCCCATCAAGGAGGGATGGATGAGTCTGATTGGACAGCGGGAGGGTGAGAAGGAGTCTTGATTGGACAGTGGGATGGTGCGATGGACTCTGATTGGACAGTGGGATGGTGCAATGGACTCTGATTGGACAGTGGGATGGTGCAATGGACTCTGATTGGACAGTGGGATGGTGCAATGGACTCTGATTGGACAGTGGGATGTACTCTGATTGGACAGAGGGATGTACTCTGATTGGACAGAGGGATGTACTCTGATTGGACAGAGGGAAGTACTCTGGACAGAGGGAAGGAGTCTGATTGAACAGAGGGATGTACTCTGGACAGAGGGAAGGAGTCTGTTTGGACAGAGGGATGTACTCTGTTTGGACAGAGGGAAGGAGTCTGTTTGGACAGTGGGATGTACTCCTGATTGGACAGAGGGATGTACTCTGATTGGACAGAGGGATGTACTCTGATTGGACAGAGGGATGTACTCTGATTGGACAGAGGGATGTACTCTGATTGGACAGAGGATGTACTCTGATTGGACAGAGGGATGTACTCTGATTGGACAGAGGGAAGGAGTCTGTTTGGACAGAGGGATGTACTCTGATTGGACAGAGGGATGTACTCTGATTGGACAGAGGGATGTACTCTGATTGGACAGAGGGATGTACTCTGATTGGACAGAGGGATGTACTCTGATTGGACAGAGGGATGTACTCTGATTGGACAGAGGGATGTACTCTGATTGGACAGAGGGATGTACTCTGATTGGACAGAGGGATGTACTCTGATTGGACAAAGGGATGTACTCTGATTGGACAAAGGGATGTACTCTGATTGGACAGAGGGATGTACTCTGATTGGACAGAGGGATGTACTCTGGACAGGGGGAAGGAGTCAGTTTGGACAGTGGGATGTACTCTGATTGGACAGAGGGATGTACTCTGATTGGACAGTGGGAAGGAGTCTGATTGGACAAAGGGATGTACTCTGATTGGACAGAGGGATGTACTCTGGACAGGGGGAAGGAGTCAGTTTGGACAGTGGGATGTACTCTGATTGGACAGAGGGATGTACTCTGATTGGACAGTGGGAAGGAGTCTGATTGGACAGTGGGAAGGAGTCTGATTGGACAGTGGGAAGGAGTCTGATTGGACAGTGGAAAGGAGTCTGATTGGACAGTGGGAAGGAGTCTGATTGGACAGTGTGAAGGAGTCTGATTGGACAGTGGAAGGAGTCTGATTGGACAGTGGGAAGGAGTCTGATTGGACAGTGGGAAGGAGTCTGATTGGACAGTAGGAAGGAGTCTGATTGCACAGTGGGAAGGAGACTGATTGGACAGTGGGAAGGAGTCTGATTGGACAGTGGGAAGGAGTCTGATTGGACAGTGGGACAGTGGGAAGTAGTCTGATTGGACAATGGGAAGGAGTCTGATTGGACAGTGGGACAGTGGGAAGGAGTCTGATTGGACAGTGGGAAGGAGTCTGATTGGACAGTGGGAAGGAGACTGATTGGACAGTGGGAAGGAGACTGATTGGACAGTGGGAAGTAGTCTGATTGGACAGTGGGAAGGAGTCTGATTGGACAGTGGGAAGGAGTCTGATTGGACAGTGGGACAGTGGGAAGGAGTCTGATTGGACAGTGGGAAGGAGTCTGATTGGACAGTGGGAAGGAGACTGATTGGACAGTGGGAAGGAGACTGATTGGACAGTGGGAAGGAGACTGATTGGACAGTGGGAAGGAGACTGATTGGACAGAGGGATGTACTCTGATTGGACAGAGGGATGTACTCTGATTGGACAGAGGGATGTACTCTGATTGGACAAAGGGATGTACTCTGATTGGACAAAGGGATGTACTCTGATTGGACAGAGGGATGTACTCTGGACAGGGGGAAGGAGTCAGTTTGGACAGTGGGATGTACTCTGATTGGACAGAGGGATGTACTCTGATTGGACAGTGGGAAGGAGTCTGATTGGACAAAGGGATGTACTCTGATTGGACAGAGGGATGTACTCTGGACAGGGGGAAGGAGTCAGTTTGGAC
Organism: Oncorhynchus gorbuscha; assembly: GCF_021184085.1. Lineage (NCBI taxonomy): Eukaryota > Metazoa > Chordata > Actinopteri > Salmoniformes > Salmonidae > Oncorhynchus > Oncorhynchus gorbuscha. The sequence continues at coordinate 4,567,253 of NC_060189.1, forward strand.
AGTGGGATGTACTCTGATTGGACAGTGGGAAGGAGTCTGATTGGACAGTGGGAAGGAGTCTGATTGGACAGTGGGAAGGAGTCTGATTGGACAGTGGAAAGGAGTCTGATTGGACAGTGGGAAGGAGTCTGATTGGACAGTGTGAAGGAGTTTGATTGGACAGTGGGAAGGAGTCTGATTGGACAGTGGGAAGGAGTCTGATTGGACAGTGGGAAGGAGTCTGATTGGACAGTGGGAAGGAGTCTGATTGGACAGTAGGAAGGAGTCTGATTGCACAGTGGGAAGGAGACTGATTGGACAGTGGGAAGGAGTCTGATTGGACAGTGGGAAGGAGTCTGATTGGACAGTGGGACAGTGGGAAGTAGTCTGATTGGACAATGGGAAGGAGTCTGATTGGACAGTGGGACAGTGGGAAGGAGTCTGATTGGACAGTGGGAAGGAGTCTGATTGGACAGTGGGAAGGAGACTGATTGGACAGTGGGAAGTAGTCTGATTGGACAGTGGGAAGGAGTCTGATTGGACAGTGGGAAGGAGTCTGATTGGACAGTGGGACAGTGGGAAGGAGTCTGATTGGACAGTGGGAAGGAGTCTGATTGGACAGTGGGAAGGAGACTGATTGGACAGTGGGAAGGAGACTGATTGGACAGTGGGAAGGAGACTGATTGGACAGTGGGAAGGAGACTGATTGGACAGTGGGAAGGAGTCTGATTGGACAGTGGGACAGTGGGAAGGAGTCTGATTGGACAGTGGGAAGGAGTCTGATTGGACAGTGGGAAGGAGTCTGATTGGACAGTGGGAAGGAGTCTGATTGGACAGTGGGAAGGAGTCTGATTGGACAGTGGGAAGGAGTCTGATTGGACATTGGGACAGTGGGAAGGAGTCTGATTGGACATTGGGACAGTGGGAAGGAGTCTGATTGGACATTGGGACAGTGGGAAGGAGTCTGATTGGACATTGGGACAGTGGGAAGGAGTCTGATTGGACAGTGGGAAGGAGTCTGATTGGACAGTGGGAAGGAGTCTGATTGGACAGTGGGAAGGAGTCTGATTGGACAGTGGGAAGGAGTCTGATTGGACATTGGGACAGTGGGAAGGAGTCTGATTGGACATTGGGACAGTGGGAAGGAGTCTGATTGGACAGTGGGAAGGAGTCTGATTGGACAGTGGGAAGGAGTCTGATTGGACAGTGGGAAGGAGTCTGATTGGACAGTGGGAAGGAGTCTGATTGGACAGTGGTGATTATACCGGAGTTGGACGGGTTGGACGTACTCCCTCCGGAACCTCTGTAGCTCTGCAGCCATTGGCTGATCTCCGTTCCATAGCGCCTGCTTGTCTGCCTCGGTGGGCTCCGGCTCTGGGATCTCAATCCTGTGTGTCAAAAATAATAATTTGTTTCAGGCAAAAAATAATTGTAAAAAATATATTTAAAAAATATATTAAAAACAATCCACAGAACAGAACAGAGAACACAGACAACCAAAGCTTTATACAGGTGACATCAGATCTGAAGGACAAAACAGAACTAGCAGACTTTTAATTTAAATTTTATTTAACCTTTATTCATAACTTGGAAACAAATTCTTATTTACAATCATGGCTCTACTTTAGACCAGGGGTCCACAGGGCTCTACTTTAGACCAGGGGTCCCACGGGGATCTACTTTAGACCAGGGGTCCACAGGGCTCTACTTTAGACCAGGGGGTCCCACAGGGCTCTACTTTAGACCAGGGGTCCCACGGGGCTCTACTTTAGACCAGGGGTCCCACGGGGCTCTACTTTAGACCAGGGGTCCCACGGGGCTCTACTTTAGACCAGGGGTCCCACGGGGCTCTACTTTAGACCAGGGGGTCCACGGGGCTCTACTTTAGACCAGGGGGTCCACGGGGCTCTACTTTAGACCAGGGGGTCCACGGGGCTCTACTTTAGACCAGGGGGTCTGATATTGATTACTGAATAGTTTGGAAAGAGCTGAGAAGAAAGGCATTTCACTGTACTTGTGCGCGTGACAATAAAACTTTAAAAAAATGTCTTGGCCTCTGCACAAACACAACACACTGGTAAGCAGGTCCGGCCTACCTGTCTATCAGGAGGCCGAGGAGCTCGTGGGGCTTGCAGAAGGACCGGTAGGTGGTCAGAAAAGTGCGCACAAAGTTGGGATCTAAAGGACGGCAGAATAATGTATTGAATCATAACAATTTTGCATCATAAATAATCAAATTTCTTTGTGTTTGTAATAACATCAAATTGATCAGAAATACAGTGTAGACATTGTTAATGTTGTAAATGACAATTGTAGCTGGAAACGGCTGATTTTTAATGGAATATCTACATAAGCGTACAGAGGCCCATTATCAGGAGTGGGAGGCCCCGGTGCACAACTGAGCTTTTCCAGCTAAAATAGTCATTTACAACATTGACAATGTCTACACTGTATTTCTGATCAATTTGATGCAATTTTAAATGGACAAAAAAATGTGCTTTTCTTTCAAAAACAAGGACATTTCTAAGTGACCCCAAACTGTTGAACGGTAGTGTGTGTGTGTGTGTTTCTATATATTTACACTCACTCACTCACTCACTCACTCACTCACTCACTCACTCACTCACTCACTCACTCACTCACTCACTCACTCACTCACTCACTCACTCACTCACTCACTCACTCACTCACTCACTCACTCACTCACTCACTCACTCACTCACTCAGCAAAAAAAGAACCGTCCTTTTTTCGGGACCCTGTCTTTCAATGATAATTATTAAAAATCCAAATAACTTCACAGATCTTCATTGTAAAGGGTTTAAACACCGTTTCCCATGCTTTGTTCAATGAACCACAAACAAGTAATGAACATGCACCTGTGGAACGGTCGTTAAGACACTAACAGCTTACAGACGGTAGGCAATTAAGATCACAGTTATGAAAACTTAGGACACTAAAGAGGCCTTTCTACTGACTGTGAAAAACACCAAAAGAAAGATGCCCAGGGTCCCTGCTCATCTGCGTGAACGTGCCTTAGGCATGCTGTAAGGAGGCATGAGGACTGCAGATGTGGCCAGGGCAATAAATTGCAATGTCCGTACAGTGAGACGCCTAAGACAGGATGGACAGCTGATCGTCCTCGCAGTGGCAGACCACGTGTAACAACACCTGCACAGGATCGGTACATCCGAACATCACACCAGCGGGACAGGTACAGGATGGCAACAACAACTGCCTGAGTTACACCAGGAACGCACAATCCCTCCATCAGTAACACAGTCACCTGTGGGCATAAACCCACCGTCGCTGGACCAGACAGGACTGGAAAGAAGTGCTCTTCACTGACCAGACGCGGTTTTGTCTCACCAGGGGTGATGGTCGGATTCACGTTTATCGTCAAAGGAATGAGCGTTACACCGAGGCCTGTACTCTGGAGCGGGATCGATTTGGAGGTGGAGGGTCCGTCATGGTCTGGGGCGGTGTGTCACAGCATCATTGGACTGAGCTTGTTGTCATTGCAGGAAATCTCAACGCTGTACGTTTACAGGGAAGACATCCTCCTCCCTCATGTGGTACCCTTCCTGCAGTCTCATCCTGACATGGCCCTTCAGCATGACAATGCCACCAGCCGTACAGCTCGTTCTGCATGTGATTTCCTGCAAGACAGGAATGTCAGTGTTCTGCCATGGCCAGCGAAGAGCCTGGATCTCAATCCCATTGAGCACGTCTGGGACCTGTTGGATCGGAGGGTGAGGGCTAGGGCCATTCGCCCCAGAAATGTCCGGAACTTGCAGGTGCCTTGATGGAAGTGTGGGGTAACATCTCACAGCAAGAACTGGCAAATCTGCTAAAGTCCATGAGGAGGAGATGCACTGCAGTACTTAATGCAGCTGGTGACCACACCAGATACTGACTGTTACTTTTGATTTTGACCCCCCCTTTGTTCAGGGACACATTATTCCATTTCTGTTAGTCACATGTCTGTGGAACTTGTTCAGTTTATGTCTCAGTTGTTGAATCTTGTTATGTTCATACAAATATTTACACATGTTAAGTTTGCTGAAAATAAACGCAGTTGACAGTGAGAGGACATTTCTTTTTTTTGCTGAGTTTATACGCACGCACACACACACACACACACACACACACACACACACACACACACACACACACACACACACACACACACACACACACACACACACACACACACACACACACACACACACACACACACACTATGTTCCGCCCCCTCGACCATTCGCCCCCTCGACCATTCGCCCCGACAAAACTTTTCCGACAGTTGAATCTAGTTGCCTACTCCTGGCCTACTCTAGAGTACTGTCCTAGACTCTAGAGTACTGTCCTAGACTCTAGAGTACTGTCCTAGACTCTAGAGTACTGTCCTAGACTCTAGAGTACTGTCCTAGACTCTAGAGTACACTCCTCTTAAAACAGACAACACGATCTCAGCCAGGCTTACCAGCATACATGTGGTAGGTGAGCCTCTCTATAAGCTTGACCACCGTGCCTGCTTTAATAATGGGTATCCCCGTCTTGCTCTGGACGCGATCTTCAAACACGATGTTCTCCTCTGAGTCGTGCACAGCGAAACGGTAAAGCTCGGGGGAGGGCAGGCGGAGGGGCTGGGCCTGCTCCTCGTGCTGCAGAACCGTGTCCAACATACGGTCAAGCGTGGAGCGGTACTGCAGGGTGACCAGCGCCGCCATCCAAGACCCTTTCTCCTCCGCCGAGCGGGCGCAGAACACCACACAGTTCTCGTCTTTACCGACGAGTTCAAAGGCGTGTTTGAACTCCGCCGAGTCCTCGCGGTCCACGATGCGAACTTTCCGCAGGACGAACTTCTCCTTGAGACGGAACTCGGCCCCGCTTCCGGAACCGGGGAGTCGGGAGCTCTGATTGGCCTTGCAGCTGATCATGAGGCCGTCGAACAGGAAGTTGTGTCGCTCGTGTTTGGCGCCGGCGCGGAGGAGCGCCCCCTCCAGGATGAACTCGGAACAGCACTGGCCGATGTCCTTCCCCTCCCAGCCGTCGATGCTCTTCTGGATCTCGTTCATCCGCTTGATGGCCAGCTGCTTGCTGCGCACCTGACGACTGTACAGACGGTACATGGGCTCGCTGGAGGAGTGTATATATATGAGAGAGAAAGAGAACGAGGGAGAGAGAGGGAGAAGAAAGAGAGAGAGAGAGGGAGAGAAAGAAAGAGAAATAGAGGAGAAGAGAGAGAAGAAGGGAGAGAAATAGAGAGAGAAGAGAGAGAGAGAGACAGGAGAGAGAGAGAGAGAGAGAGAGAGAGAGAGAGAGAGAGACGAGAGAGAGAACGAGAGAGAGAACGAGAGAGAGAAGAGAAAGAGAGAAAAGAGAGAGAAGAGAGAAAGAGAGAAAGAGAGAAAGAGAGAGAGAACGAGAGAGAGACAGAGAGACAGAGAGAGAGAGAGAGAGAGAGAGAGAGAGAGAGAGAGAGAGAGAGAGAGAAGAGAGAAAGAGAGAAAGAGAGAGAGAGAACGAGAGAGAGAGAAACGAGAGAAACGAGAGAAAGAGAGAGAACGAGAGAAAAAGAGAACGAGAGAGAGAAAGAGAGAGAACGAGAGAGAGAGAGAACGAGAGAGAGAGAGAGACAGGGAGAGAGAGAGAGAGAACGAGAGAGAGAAAGAGAGAGAGAAAGAGAGAAAGAGAGAGAACGAGAGAAAGAGAGAGAACGAGAGAGAAAGAGAGAACGAGAACGAGAGAAAGAGAGAGAGAGAGAGAAAGAGAGAGAGAGACAGAGAGAGAGAGAGAGAGAGAACGAGAGAGAGAGAAAGAGAGAAAGAGAGAGAGAACGAGAGAAAGAGAGAGAGAACGAGAGAAAGAGAGAGAACGAGAGAGAGAGAGACAAGGAGAGAGAGACAAGGAGAGAGAGAGAGAGATCAGGAAACTGAGGAATCAATCAAAACCTCTATTTAACTAGAATAATTGTTGAGAACACAATGTGTTTCCAATGAAAACAAACCTGAAAACAAATCACATTTAATGAGTCGTAGCAAGACGTGTGTATCTGCAGGAGGC
>NC_060189.1:4578298-4589384 GCF_021184085.1 Oncorhynchus gorbuscha
GAGAGATAGTGAGTTGTCTGTCTGTCTGTCTGTCTGTCTGTCTGTCTGTCTGTCTGTCTGTCTGTCTGTCTGTCTGTCTGTCTGTCTGTCTGTCTGTCTGTCTGTCTGTCTGTCTGTCTGTCTGTCTGTCTGTCTGTCTGTCTGTCTGTCTGTCTGTCTGTCTGTCTGTCTGTCTGTCTGTCTGTCTGTCTGTCTGTCTGTCTGTCTGTCTGTCTGTCTGTCTGTCTGTCTGTCTGTCTGTCTGTCTGTCTGTGTCTGTGGAGAGATAGTGAGTTCTGTAAACACACAGAGATATTCGAGTGGAGCTCCAAACACTGTCAAATGACAAAACAAGAACTATTGCAACAATGTAACCCTCTCTCAGTTTTACCCGAACATCACCCCTAGTCCATTAAAATAAAAATGACCAATACAATGAAACATCACCATGGGAATCACACACACAGCATGTACCCTTTCAGATCAGAGGTAGAGAGAGGCCCCCCTCTCCTCTTTGATCCCTCCGTCCTATCTCCTCCCTCCCTCTCTCTCTCTCTCCTCTTCTCCTTCCAGCTACCCTCCCACCCATCCCCCTCCCTCCCCCTCTCCTTCCCTCCCACCCCTCTCTCACCCTCCTCCCCCTCTCCCTCCCCCCCCTCTCTCTCTCTCCTTCCTCTCCCTCCCACCTCTCTCCTTCCCCTCTACCCCCCCCATCTCCTTCCCTCCCTCCTCCTCCTCTCTCTCCCTCCCCCTTCCCACCCCTCTCCCTCCTTCCCTCCCTCCCTCCCTCTCCCTCCACCCTTCCCACCCCTCTCCCTCCTTCCCTCTCCCTCCACCCTTCCCACTGCTCTCCCTCATTCCCTCCCTCTCCCTCCACCCTTCCCACCCCTCTCCCTCCACCCTTCCCACTGCTCTCCCTCATTCCCTCCCTCTCTCTCCCCCCTCTCCTCCAAGAGAGACTGTACGCATCCCATATGTAGCGCACTACTTTTAGACCAGAGCCCAGGGCCCTATATAGTGAATAGGGTGCCATTAGGGACTCTGCAGGGCCTGGGCTATTTTTAAAAGGCCATGTAATTTAGCCACAATACCAGACGCTGCAGAGTGCAGTGGCTGAGTGCTCCACAGACACATCTCTCTGACAGAGAGGCAGGGGAGGAAGGGAGAGGAGGAGGAAGAGGAGAGGAGACATGGAGAGAAGGGGGGAGTGAGTGAGATGATGGGAGAATACTAAAAGTAGAAAGTAGAAAACGAGAGCGCGAGAGAGAGAGAGAGAGAGAGCGAGAGAGAGTGAGCGAGAGAGTGAAAGAGCGAGCGAGAGAGAGAGAGAGCGAGCGAGCGAGAAAGAGAGAGAAAGAGCGAGCGAGAGAGTGAGCGACCACTGAAGATACACTCTCTGATAGGCTTCTAAATAAACAGCACCTCTCAGCAATCAGTCCTGAGAGCAACTGGTGTTTATGTGTCATTATACAACTGATGGAACTAATCCTGAATGCTGATTGGTTAAAACCACATTCCAGCCGGTGTCTATTCCACAAGTTAGCGCCGGCTAAATCTATGACATTAAAATGCCTATTTACTCTGTTCCATCTGACTGCGCAATCCACTGTCTCATCAGCCCAGCCAGGCAATTTATAAACTCGTCGCTACTATAAAAAGCATCTAGACATTATCTCACATCTTTTAGACATTTAGTTTTCAACAGCAGTGATTTGTATAAACCTTGCTGTCTGTCTCGCCGACATTTGCAACATTGTTTCAATATTCGAATTCGATCTCCAACTGTCCCATAGTAATGAGCGTGTTGGGAGTCGGGATGAGACAGACAGAGACAGACAGACAGGCAGCGTTTCTCAGCCAGTCGAAATCATGAATCATCATCTGGCATAATTTTGATGGACAGATACAACAAACAAAAAAAGCTCCTCTGAACAACAGTCTTTCCAGCTTCAGTTTGAAGTGATCGTGTCAGCTGTGTTGTTGGCTAGCTCCTCTGAACAACAGTCTTTCCAGCTTCAGTTTGAAGTGATTGTGTCAGCTGTGTTGTTGGCTAGCTCCTCTGAACAACAGTCTTTCCAGCTTCAGTTTGAAGTGATTGTGTCAGCTGTGTTGTTGGCTAGCTCCTCTGAACAGTCTTTCCAGCTTCAGTTTGAAGTGATCGTGTCAGCTGTGTTGTTGGCCATCTCCTCTGAACAACAGTCTTTCCAGCTTCAGTTTGAAGTGATCGTGTCAGCTGTGTTGTTGGCTAGCTCCTCTGAACAACAGTGTCCAGCTTCAGTTTGAAGTGATCGTGTCAGCTGTGTTGTTGGCTAGCTCCTCTGAACAACAGTCTTTCCAGCTTCAGTTTGAAGTGATCGTGTCAGCTGTGTTGTTGGCTAGCTCCTCTGAACAACAGTCTTTCCAGCTTCAGTTTGAAGTGATCGTGTCAGCTGTGTTGTTGGCTAGCTCCTCTGAACAACAGTCTTTCCAGCTTCAGTTTGAAGTGATCGTGTCAGCTGTGTTGTTGGCTAGCTCCTCTGAACAAAAGTCTTTCCAGCTTCAGTTTGAAGTGATCGTGTCAGCTGTGTTGTTGGCTAGCTCCTCTGAACAACAGTCTTTCCAGCTCCAGTTTGAAGTGATCGTGTCAGCTGTGTTGTTGGCTAGCTCCTCTGAACAACAGTCTTTCCAGCTTCAGTTTGAAGTGATTGTGTCAGCTGTGTTGTTGGCAAGCTCCTCTGAACAACAGTGTCCAGCTCCAGTTTGAAGTGATTGTGTCAGCTGTGTTGTTGGCTAGCTCCTCTGAACAACAGTCTTTCCAGCTCCAGTTTGAAGTGATCGTGTCAGCTGTGTTGTTGGCTAGCTCCTCTGAACAACAGTGTCCAGCTTCAGTTTGAAGTGATCGTGTCAGCTGTGTTGTTGGCTAGCTCCTCTGAACAACAGTCTTTCCAGCTTCAGTTTGAAGTGATTGTGTCAGCTGTGTTGTTGGCTAGCTCCTCTGAACAACAGTCTTTCCAGCTTCAGTTTGAAGTGATCGTGTCAGCTGTGTTGTTGGCTAGCTCCTCTGAACAACAGTCTTTCCAGCTTCAGTTTGAAGTGATCGTGTCAGCTGTGTTGTTGGCTAGCTCCTCTGAACAACAGTGTCCAGCTCCAGTTTGAAGTGATCGTGTCAGCTGTGTTGTTGGCTAGCTCCTCTGAACAACAGTCTTTCCAGCTTCAGTTTGAAGTGATCGTGTCAGCTGTGTTGTTGGCTAGCTCCTCTGAACAACAGTCTTTCCAGCTTCAGTTTGAAGTGATCGTGTCAGCTGTGTTGTTGGCTAGCTCCTCTGAACAACAGTCTTTCCAGCTCCAGTTTGAAGTGATCGTGTCAGCTGTGTTGTTGGCTAGCTCCTCTGAACAACAGTCTTTCCAGCTTCAGTTTGAAGTGATTGTGTCAGCTGTGTTGTTGGCTAGCTCCTCTGAACAACAGTGTCCAGCTCCAGTTTGAAGTGATTGTGTCAGCTGTGTTGTTGGCTAGCTCCTCTGAACAACAGTGTCCAGCTTCAGTTTGAAGTGATTGTGTCAGCTGTGTTGTTGGCTAGCTCCTCTGAACAACAGTCTTTCCAGCTCCAGTTTGAAGTGATCGTGTCAGCTGTGTTGTTGGCTAGCTCCTCTGAACAACAGTGTCCAGCTTCAGTTTGAAGTGATCGTGTCAGCTGTGTTGTTGGCTAGCTCCTCTGAACAACAGTCTTTCCAGCTTTAGTTTGAAGTGATCGTGTCAGCTGTGTTGTTGGCTAGCTCCTCTGAACAACAGTCTTTCCAGCTTCAGTTTGAAGTGATCGTGTCAGCTGTGTTGTTGGCTAGCTCCTCTGAACAACAGTCTTTCCAGCTTCAGTTTGAAGTGATTGTGTCAGCTGTGTTGTTGGCTAGCTCCTCTGAACAACAGTCTTTCCAGCTTCAGTTTGAAGTGATCGTGTCAGCTGTGTTGTTGGCTAGCTCCTCTGAACAACAGTCTTTCCAGCTTCAGTTTGAAGTGATCGTGTCAGCTGTGTTGTTGGCTAGCTCCTCTGAACAACAGTCTTTCCAGCTTCAGTTTGAAGTGATCGTGTCAGCTGTGTTGTTGACTAGCTCCTCTGAACAACAGTCTTTCCAGCTTCAGTTTGAAGTGATTGTGTCAGCTGTGTTGTTGGCTAGCTCCTCTGAACAACAGTGTCCAGCTCCAGTTTGAAGTGATTGTGTCAGCTGTGTTGTTGGCTAGCTCCTCTGAACAACAGTGTCCAGCTTCAGTTTGAAGTGATTGTGTCAGCTGTGTTGTTGGCTAGCTCTCTGAACAACAGTCTTTCCAGCTCCAGTTTGAAGTGATCGTGTCAGCTGTGTTGTTGGCTAGCTCCTCTGAACAACAGTGTCCAGCTTCAGTTTGAAGTGATCGTGTCAGCTGTGTTGTTGGCTAGCTCCTCTGAACAACAGTCTTTCCAGCTTTAGTTTGAAGTGATCGTGTCAGCTGTGTTGTTGGCTGAGCTCCTCTGAACAACAGTCTTTCCAGCTCCAGGAGTGATCGTGTCAGCTGTGTTGTTGGCTAGCTCCTCTGAACAACAGTCTTTCCAGCTCCAGTTTGAAGTGATCGTGTCAGCTGTGTTGTTGGCTAGCTCCTCTGAACAACAGTCTTTCCAGCTCCAGTTTGAAGTGATCGTGTCAGCTGTGTTGTTGGAGCTCCTCTGAACAACAGTCTTTCCAGCTTCAGTTTGAAGTGATTGTGTCAGCTGTGTTGTTGGCTAGCTCCTCTGAACAACAGTCTTTCCAGCTTCAGTTTGAAGTGATTGTGTCAGCTGTGTTGGCTAGCTCCTCTGAACAACAGTCTTTCCAGCTTCAGTTTGAAGTGATTGTGTCAGCTGTGTTGTTGGCTAGCTCCTCTGAACAACAGTCTTTCCAGCTTCAGTTTGAAGTGATCGTGTCAGCTGTGTTGTTGGCTAGACAGTCTTTCCAGCTTCAGTTTGAAGTGATTGTGTCAGCTGTGTTCAAGCTCCTCTGAACAACAGTGTCCAGCTTCAGTTTGAAGTGATTGTGTCACTGTGTTGTTGGCTAGCTCTCTGAACAACAGTGTCCAGCTTCAGTTTGAGTGATGTCAGCTGTGTTGTTGGCTAGCTCCTCTGAACAACAGTGTTCAGTTTGAAGTTTGTCAGCTGTGTTGATAGCTCCTCTGAACAACAGTGTCCAGCTTCAGTTTGAAGTGATCAGCTCCTCTGAACCAGTGTCCAGCTTCAGTTTAGTGAGTCACACCCGGTCAGAGTCAAGCAGTTGCCAGTCCAGGAAGTGATGCAACCTGTCAGGCTCGATGGTTTGTAAAACCTTTGAGGTTCTGAGGACCCATGCCAAATCTTTTCATCTCCTGAGGGAATAGGTTTTTTGTCTTGATCACCATGTTAGTTTGTTTGATGTGGACCAGGTTGTCAACCTGCTCACCATGCGATGAGAACCAAATGGCCAGGTATCTGACCTCCTCACTATAGGCTGTTTGCGTTGTTGGTGATCAGGCGTACCACTGTTTGGCGCCAAATTAACAGTTGATTTTCAGAAGGCTATCCGCCACACTGGTGGGTAAATGTTTACCAGAATAGTAATGTAATAAAATATCTGGCATGATGGCTCGGAGGAAATAACTCATGTCTGCCAGCCACAGACCGTCTCATGCTCCTAGTTTCGCGGCACGGTTTACCATACGGGACATCAGCTACTCCTCATCGTCACTTGCCACGGGTCTGCTGCTAGCTACCGTTCCTTAAAATAGCTGTTATGTGGCGACATTTACCTGGAAGTAAGCCGACTTTGGAAACAAAAACCCCACAGACGAAAAGGAGGTCGTAAAAAAAAAAAAAAAAAATGTTTTATGAGAAATGGAGGTTTGGAGATAAAGGTGTTTCAAAGAGGCTGGCTACAGTATGATGCTGAGGCTGTGGTGATGAGTAGTTATGTGTGTCGCCAGTATGCTAAAGATAAAAACCCTGAAACGACTCATTTGTCATCGGAAATAAAAACGATGAAGCTGGAGAACATTCGTGACCATGACCACAGCAAGTGTCACGTTGCCTGCGTGTCTATGTGTCCCGAACTCAACCGGAGACTCTCCTCTGACACCCTCTGCGACGGCGCTAACAGCAACGTCAGAGCAGACCCAGCACGGAGATGATGATGATACTATTTAGGACTGTACATGCCCTTAGCAGAAAGGCGAGACCACTTTCTGACTTGGAGTGGAAGTGTGAGTAAGTGAAAATGTTGGTTAGTCTTGTAGCTAGACGAGTACTTTTGTAGCTAGTTTTTTCAAGTCTATTGAGCAGACGTGGTCCTGTATTGGAGGTTATTTCTCATCTCTTGATAAGTTTCAGTTCACCTCAAAATACTGTATAAATACCATAACATGATGGGCCTACTGATGCTGACATGGATCTTCATGCTTTCCTATGGCTCTGGAACATTCTATTTGGAATGTTTGTCTCAGATTCTGTTTACATTTTAAAAAGCATTGTGACATCACCAGCCTTATAGTGTTGATCCTTAAGTAAACAAAAGGGTAGAAGGCTAATTTAGCCCAATCAACTGCCAGCTATATTGGATAAACATGATTGTATATTAAATTATTAAATTAATTTGAAATGTTTGATTTTTTTGCAGTTTGGATGAGAGAGAGAGAGAGAGAGAGAGATAGACAGAGAGAGACAGAGAGACAGACAGAGAGAGAGACAGAGACAGAGGAGAGACAGAGAGAGACAGAGATAGAGAGACAGAGACAGAGAGGAGAGGGAGAGAGAGAGAGGGAGAGAAACAACAACCAGAAGACAGACAGGACAGACAACAGACGAACGAAGACAGACAGACAGACAGACAGACAGACAGACAGACAGACAGACAGACAGACAGACAGAGAGACAGACAGAGAGAGAGACAGAGAGAGAGACAGAGAGAGAGACAGAAGAGAGACAGAACAGAGAGACAGAGACAGGGAGAGGGAGAGAGAGAGAGGGAGAGAAATAAAAACAAGGAATAGCTGTGGGCTCAACATATAGAAATGAGAAACAGGCCGAAGAGTTTATGCACCATATTTCAGAGGTGGAGAGAAACAACATCGAAGATAATCTGAAAACATCACATCTCTCCATCATGACAGATGGCAGATGGCTCCACAGACAGTTCAGTGAAAGAGGAGTTAGTTAGTTTATCTCAGATTCTGTCACAAGGGGCAAGATGGAAAGTCAAGTTTACTGGCATCAAGTCGGTGGAGAAGGCAGGCGTGGCACATAACCAACACCATCAGTGCCATCGTGGAGGAGTGTTTTAATGAGTGGGGGAGCATGTTGGTCGCTCTGGTACAGATGGAGCTGCTGTGATGACTGTAGCCAAGAATGGTGTGGTCGGTCCGGTGAAGGGAAACAGGGCCCGACATCATCGACATCCCCTGTATGGCACACCGCCTTGAACTGGACCTTTCTGATTGCCATCCGGTTCAACGTGATGTTTCAGAAAGTAGAAGACCTCCTCAGTGGGCTCTACACCTTCTACCACACCAGTCCTCTGAACAGGGCAAACCTGATACCACACAGTCCTCTGAACAGGGCAAACCTGATACCACACCAGTCCTCTGAACAGGGCAAACCTGATACCACACCAGTCCTCTGAACAGGGCAAACCTGATACCACACCAGTCCTCTGAACAGGGCAAACCTGATACCACACCAGTCCTCTGAACAGGGCAAACCTGATAAACAGCTGCCAGGCTTTTGGGCTCACACCACTGGTGCCCACCCGATGGGTAGGACACCTATTGCATACACCGGATCACTTCCTGTGAGGTTACCAGGGGCGTGTCCAGCACATGGAACCGGTAGTGGCTCTAGATTACTATGCTAAGTACTCCAAAAGTAATCATCAATATGTAACGTCCAGTAAACAACAACAAATAAGGTTACAAATCGGTAACATCATGTTTCAATGCTTAATGCACTGATAAATGTGTCATATCTAATATGTACGGGTGCAGTGATCTGTGAGCTGCTCGGACAGCTGGTGCTTAAAGCTAGTGAAGGAGATATGAGTCTCCAGCTTCTGGAGAGCTCTGTACACATCTGTGTGCGGAATAAAGGTGGTATATAGTTTTTTTTCCATCTGGTTGCACATTTAACATGCTGGTAGAAACTTGGTAAGACAGTTTATGTTTCCCTGCATTAAAGTCCCGGCCACTAGGACGCCGCCTCTGGGTGAGCAGTTTCCTGTTTGCTTATGACAGAATACAGCTCATTCAGGGCTGTCTTAGTGCCAGCCTCAGTCTGTGGTGGTATGTAAACAGCTACGAAAAATACAGATGAAAACTCTCTAGGTAGATAGTGTGGTCTGACTTATCATGAGATATTCTACCTCGGGCAAAACCTCCAGACTTCCTTAGATATCAAGCACCAGCTGTTATTAAACAAAATACATAGTCCACCGCCCTTGTCTTACCAGACACTGCTGCTGTTCTATCCTGCCGGTACAGTGTATAACAGCCAGCTAGCTGTATGTTGATAATGTCTTCGTTCAGCCACGACTCCGTGAAGCATAAGATGTTACAGTTTTGAATGTCCCGTTGACAGTTGAATCTTCCGCGTAGGTCATCGATTTTATTTTCCAAAGATTGCACGTTTGCTGGCAGAATTGGAAGGAAGTGGGGGTTTATTATTATCACCTACGAATTCTCAGAAGGCAACCCGCCCACTTGCCCCTTTTTCGCTACCTTCTCTTCACGCAAATGAAACGGGGATGTGGCCTGTTCCCGAGAAAGCAGGATATAATTCACGTCGGGCTCGTTAGAGGAAAAAAAAGGATTCTGCCAGTCCGTGGTGGTAATCACAGTCCTGATGTCAGAAGTTATTTTCGGTCGTAAGAGACGGTAGCGGTAACATTATGTACAAAATAAGTTTTTTTTTAAAGTTACAAACAACGCAAAAGAAACGAAAAAAAATAAAAAATAAAACAATTGGTTGGGAATAAAAACGTCAGCCTTGTTCTCCAGCGCCACCTTGAGAAAGTGATGAATACAATCCAAGATGTGTGTGTGAGGTGAAACCTATCCTTACCTGGAAGTATAGTCCTACAGTAGGCCGGGCCATCAGGCTGCTGAAGTGCTCGTGGAACTGCCTGGACAGGATGTCTTGAGACAGGGTCTCGTATGGGTCAAACGCCTGCTCCTGGAGTTGAAAGACAGTTAACGGAAGAGTTTAAAAAAGCTGACTACTATGTCTTACTGAGGGAGGGGGGGTAGTACATAGAGGCATACAATCAACTGAAGGCCTTCTAGCAGAGATGTGCCAGACAGCTTGGTAAAAACATGTTTTTTTTTACATGAAGACTTCATAGGGCAGAGGGCTTTGGGATTAGCAGCAGAATAGAGGGATGAGTTATGACAGAATAGAGGTAGAGGGATCAGTATGACAGAATAGAGGGATCAGTTATGACAGAATAGAGGGATCAGTTATGACAGAATAGAGGTAGAGGGATCAGTTATGACAGAATAGAGGGATCAGTTATGACAGAATAGAGGTTATGATCAGTTATGACAGAATAGAGGGATCAGTTATGACAGAATAGAGGGATCAGTTATGACAGAATAGAGGTAGAGGGACTCAGTTATGACAGAATAGAGGGATAGTTATGACAGAATAGAGGGATCAGTTATGACAGAATAGAGGTAGAGGGATCAGTTATGACAGAATAGAGGTAGAGGGATCAGTTATGACAGAATAGAGGGATCAGTCATGACAGAATAGGAGGGATCAGTTATGACAGAATAGAGGGATCAGTTATGACAGGATAATAGAGGGATCAGTTATGACAGAAGAGGGATCAGTAGAGGTTGTGACAGAATAAGGTAGAGGGATCAGTCATGACAGAATAGAGGGATCAGTTATGACAGAATAGAGGTAGAGGGATCAGTTATGACAGAATAGAGGATCAGTTATGACAGAATAGAGGATCAGTTATAACAGAATAGAGGATCAGTTATGACAGAATAGAGGATCAGTTATGACAGAATAGAGGTAGAGGATCAGTTATGACAGAATAGAGGGATCAGTTATGACAGAATAGAGGATCAGTTATGACAGAATAGAGGATCAGTTATGACAGAATAAGTGAAGGGATCCAGTTATGACAGAATGAGGTAGAGGGATCAGTTATGACAGAAATAGAGGGATCAGTTATGACAGAATAGAGGATCAGTTATGACAGAATAGAGGGATCAGTTATGACAGAATAGAGGTAGAGGTTGGACTGTGTCACTGGGCCGAAGGTTTCTGACTGGTTATAAAGGACAGGGGTGTGGATCATGATATACATCTCTCTATGTGAGACCTCGAAGTCTCTGCACACTGAGATGAGACTCAGCATGGCAGCATCAGGCGGAGGTGTGTGTGTGTGAGTTTAGAGGTGTGTGTGGGTTTAGAGGTGTGTGTGCTTAGAGGTGTGTGTGTGTGTGTTTAGAGGTGTGTGTGCTTAGAGGTGTGTGTGTGTGAGTTTAGAGGTGTGTGCGTGTGTGTGTGAGTTTAGAGGTGTGTGTGTGAGTTTAGGTGTGTGTGTGTGTGTGTGTGTGTGTGTGTGTGTGTTTAGGTGTGTGTGTGTTTAGGTGTGTGTGTGTTTAGGTGTGTGTGTGTTTAGGTGTGTGTGTGTTTAGGTGTGTGTGTGTTTAGGTGTGTGTGTGAGTTTAGGTGTGTGTGTGAGTTTAGGTGTGTGTGTGAGTGTGTGTGAGTTTAGGTGTGTGTGAGTTTAGGTGTGTGTGAGTTTAGGTGTGAGTTTAGGTGTGTGTGAGTTTAGGTGTGTGTGTGTGTGTGTGTGTGTGTGTGTGTGTGTGTTTAGGTGTGTTTAGGTGTGTTTAGGTGTGTTTAGGTGTGTTTAGGTGTGTTTAGGTGTGTTTAGGTGTGTTTAGGTGTGTTTAGGTGTGTTTAGGTGTGTTTAGGTGTGTTTAGGTGTGTGTGTGTGTGTTTAGGTGTGTGTGTGTGTGTGTGTGTGTGTGTGTGTGTGTGTGTGTGTGTGTGTGTGTGTGTGTGTGTGTGTGTGTGTGTGTGTGTGTGTGTGTGTGTGTGTGTGTGTGTGTGTGTGTGTGTGTTTAGGTGTGTGTGTGAGTTTAGGT
>NC_060189.1:4589484-4658937 GCF_021184085.1 Oncorhynchus gorbuscha
AGATTCTGAAGGTATGTAGCAGACTGTTATTTGTAGATTCTGAAGGTATGTAGCAGACTGTTTGTTTATTCTGAAGGTATGTAGCAGACTGTTTGTTTATTCTGAAGGTATGTAGCAGACTGTTGTTTATTCTGAAGGTATGTAGCAGACTGTTGTTTATTCTGAGGGTATGTAGCAGACTGTTTGTTTATTCTGAGGGTATGTAGCAGACTGTTGTTTATTCTGAAGGTATGTAGCAGACTGTTGTTTATTCTGAAGGTATGTAGCAGACTGTTATTTGTAGATTCTGAAGGTATGTAACAGACTGTTGTTTATTCTGAAGGTATGTAGCAGACTGTTATTTGTAGATTCTGAAGGTATGTAGCAGACTGTTGTTTATTCTGAAGGTATGTAGCAGACTGTTATTTGTAGATTCTGAAGGTATGTAGCAGACTGTTGTTTATTCTGAAGGTATGTAGCAGACTGTTTGTTTATTCTGAAGGTATGTAGCAGACTGTTGTTTATTCTGAGGGTATGTAGCAGACTGTGTGTTTATTCTGAAGGTATGTAGCAGACTATTGTTTGTGGATTCTGAAGGTATGTAGCAGACTGTTATTTGTAGATTCTGAAGGTATGTAGCAGACTGTTGTTTATTCTGAAGGTATGTAGCAGACTGTTGTTTGTGGATTCTGAAGGTATGTAGCAGACTGTTATTTGTAGATTCTGAAGGCATGTAGCAGACTGTTGTTTGTAGATTCTGAAGGTATGTAGCAGACTGTTGTTTATTCTGAAGGTATGTAGCAGACTGTTTGTTTATTCTGAAGGTATGTAGCAGACTGTTGTTTATTCTGAAGGTATGTAGCAGACTGTTGTTTATTCTGAGGGTATGTAGCAGACTGTTTGTTTATTCTGAGGGTATGTAGCAGACTGTTGTTTATTCTGAGGGTATGTAGCAGACTGTTGTTTATTCTGAAGGTATGTAGCAGACTGTTGTTTATTCTGAAGGTATGTAGCAGACTGTTATTTGTAGATTCTGAAGGTATGTAGCAGACTGTTGTTTATTCTGAAGGTATGTAGCAGACTGTTATTTGTAGATTCTGAAGGTATGTAGCAGACTGTTGTTTATTCTGAAGGTATGTAGCAGACTGTTTGTTTATTCTGAAGGTATGTAGCAGACTGTTGTTTATTCTGAAGGTATGTAGCAGACTGTTGTTTATTCTGAGGGTATGTAGCAGACTGTTTGTTTATTCTGAGGGTATGTAGCAGACTGTTGTTTATTCTGAGGGTATGTAGCAGACTGTTGTTTATTCTGAAGGTATGTAGCAGACTGTTGTTTATTCTGAAGGTATGTAGCAGACTGTTATTTGTAGATTCTGAAGGTATGTAGCAGACTGTTGTTTATTCTGAAGGTATGTAGCAGACTGTTATTTGTAGATTCTGAAGGTATGTAGCAGACTGTTGTTTATTCTGAAGGTATGTAGCAGACTGTTGTTTGTGGATTCTGAAGGTATGTAGCAGACTGTTATTTGTAGATTCTGAAGGTATGTAGCAGACTGTTGTTTATTCTGAAGGTATGTAGCAGACTGTTGTTTTATTCTGAAGGTATGTAGCAGACTGTTATTTGTAGATTCTGAAGGTATGTAGCAGACTGTTGTTTATTCTGAAGGTATGTAGCAGACTGTTATTTGTAGATTCTGAAGGTATGTAGCAGACTGTTATTTGTAGATTCTGAAGGTATGTAGCAGACTGTTGTTTATTCTGAAGGTATGTAGCAGGCTGTTTGTTTATTCTGAAGGTATGTAGCAGACTGTTGTTTATTCTGAAGGTATGTAGCAGACTGTTTGTTTATTCTGAGGGTATGTAGCAGACTGTTGTTTATTCTGAAGGTATGTAGCAGACTGTTGTTTGTGGATTCTGGGGGTATGTAGCAGACTGTTATTTATAATATAATAATATATGCCATTTAGCAGACGCTTTTATCCAAAGCGACTTACAGTCATGTGTGCATACATTCTACGTATGGGTGGTCCCGGGGATCGAACCCACTACCCTGGCGTTACAAGCGCCATGCTCTACCAACTGAGCTACAGAAGGACCACCATTTTGCATCAGTTAAGGTGTTTTACAAAGGTATGTAGCAGACGGTTGTTTGTAGATTCTGAAGGTATGTAGCAGACTGTTTGTTTATTCTGAAGGTATGTAGCAGACTGTTTGTTTATTCTGAAGGTATGTAGCAGACTGTTGTTTGTAGATTCTGAAGGTATGTAGCAGACTGTTGTTTGTGGATTCTGAAGGTATGTAGCAGACTGTTGTTTATTCTGAAGGTATGTAGCAGACTGTTGTTTATTCTGAGGGTATGTAGCAGACTGTTGTTTATTCTGAAGGTATGTAGCAGACTGTTGTTTATTCTGAAGGTATGTAGCAGACTGTTATTTGTAGATTCTGAAGGTATGTAGCAGACTGTTGTTTATTCTGAAGGTATGTAGCAGACTGTTATTTGTAGATTCTGAAGATATGTAGCAGACTGTTTGTGGATTCTGAAGGTATGTAGCAGACTGTTATTTGTAGATTCTGAAGGTATGTAGCAGACTGTTGTTTATTCTGAAGGCATGTAGCAGACTGTTGTTTGTGGATTCTGAAGGTATGTAGCAGACTGTTGTTTATTCTGAAGGTATGTAGCAGACTGTTGTTTGTGGATTCTGAAGGTATGTAGCAGACTGTTATTTGTAGATTCTGAAGGTATGTAGCAGACTGTTATTTGTAGATTCTGAAGGTATGTAGCAGACTGTTGTTTATTCTGAAGGTATGTAGCAGACTGTTTGTTTATTCGGAAGGTATGTAGCAGACTGTTGTTTATTCTGAGGGTATGTAGCAGACTGTTTGTTTATTCTGAGGGTATGTAGCAGACTGTTGTTTATTCTGAGGGTATGTAGCAGACTGTTGTTTATTCTGAAGGTATGTAGCAGACTGTTGTTTATTCTGAAGGTATGTAGCAGACTGTTATTTGTAGATTCTGAAGGTATGTAGCAGACTGTTGTTTATTCTGAAGGTATGTAGCAGACTGTTATTTGTAGATTCTGAAGGTATGTAGCAGACTGTTGTTTATTCTGAAGGTATGTAGCAGACTGTTGTTTGTGGATTCTGAAGGTATGTAGCAGACTGTTATTTGTAGATTCTGAAGGTATGTAGCAGACTGTTGTTTATTCTGAAGGTATGTAGCAGACTGTTGTTTGTGGATTCTGAAGGTATGTAGCAGACTGTTATTTGTAGATTCTGAAGGTATGTAGCAGACTGTTGTTTATTCTGAAGGTATGTAGCAGACTGTTGTTTATTCTGAAGGTATGTAGCAGACTGTTATTTGTAGATTCTGAAGGTATGTAGCAGACTGTTGTTTATTCTGAAGGTATGTAGCAGACTGTTATTTGTAGATTCTGAAGGTATGTAGCAGACTGTTGTTTATTCTGAAGGTATGTAGCAGACTGTTGTTTGTGGATTCTGAAGGTATGTAGCAGACTGTTATTTGTAGATTCTGAAGGTATGTAGCAGACTGTTGTTTATTCTGAAGGTATGTAGCAGACTGTTGTTTGTGGATTCTGAAGGTATGTAGCAGACTGTTATTTGTAGATTCTGAAGGTATGTAGCAGACTGTTGTTTATTCTGAAGGTATGTAGCAGACTGTTATTTGTAGATTCTGAAGGTATGTAGCAGACTGTTATTTGTAGATTCTGAAGGTATGTAGCAGACTGTTGTTTATTCTGAAGGTATGTAGCAGACTGTTTGTTTATTCTGAAGGTATGTAGCAGACTGTTGTTTATTCTGAAGGTATGTAGCAGACTGTTTGTTTATTCTGAAGGTATGTAGCAGACTGTTTGTTTATTCTGAAGGTATGTAGCAGACTGTTTGTTTATTCTGAAGGTATGTAGCAGACTGTTTGTTTATTCTGAAGGTATGTAGCAGACTGTTGTTTGTAGATTCTGAAGGTATGTAGCAGACTGTTATTTGTAGATTCTGAAGGTATGTAGCAGACTGTTGTTTATTCTGAAGGTATGTAGCAGGCTGTTTGTTTATTCTGAAGGTATGTAGCAGACTGTTGTTTATTCTGAAGGTATGTAGCAGACTGTTTGTTTATTCTGAAGGTATGTAGCAGGCTGTTTGTTTATTCTGAAGGTATGTAGCAGACTGTTTGTTTATTCTGAAGGTATGTAGCAGACTGTTTGTTTATTCTGAAGGTATGTAGCAGACTGTTTGTTTATTCTGAAGGTATGTAGCAGACTGTTTGTTTATTCTGAAGGTATGTAGCAGACTGTTGTTTGTGGATTCTGAAGGTATGTAGCAGACTGTTTGTTTATTCTGAAGGTATGTAGCAGACTGTTTGTTTATTCTGAAGGTATGTAGCAGACTGTTATTTGTGGATTCTGAAGGTATGTAGCAGACTGTTGTTTATTCTGAGGGTATGTAGCAGACTGTTATTTGTGGATTCTGAAGGTATGTAGCAGACTGTTTGTTTATTCTGAGGGTATGTAGCAGACTGTTTGTTTATTCTGAAGGTATGTAGCAGACTGTTGTTTGTGGATTCTGGGGTATGTAGCAGACTGTTATTTATAATATAATAATATATGCCATTTAGCAGACGTTTTTCCAAAGCGACTTACAGTCATGTGTGCATACATTCTACGTATGGGTGGTCCCGGGATTACCCTGGCGTTACAAGCGCCATGCTCTACCAACTGAGCTACAGAAGGACCACCATTTTGCATCAGTTAAGGTGTTTTACAAAGGTATGTAGCAGACGGTTGTTTGTAGATTCTGAAGGTATGTAGCAGACTGTTTGTTTATTCTGAAGGTATGTAGCAGACTGTTTGTTTATTCTGAAGGTATGTAGCAGACTGTTGTTTGTAGATTCTGAAGGTATGTAGCAGACTGTTGTTTGTGGATTCTGAAGGTATGTAGCAGACTGTTGTTTATTCTGAAGGTATGTAGCAGACTGTTGTTTATTCTGAGGGTATGTAGCAGACTGTTGTTTATTCTGAAGGTATGTAGCAGACTGTTGTTTATTCTGAGGGTATGTAGCAGACTGTTTGTTTATTCTGAGGGTATGTAGCAGACTGTTGTTTATTCTGAAGGTATGTAGCAGACTGTTGTTTATTCTGAAGGTATGTAGCAGACTGTTATTTGTAGATTCTGAAGGTATGTAACAGACTGTTGTTTATTCTGAAGGTATGTAGCAGACTGTTATTTGTAGATTCTGAAGGTATGTAGCAGACTGTTGTTTATTCTGAAGGTATGTAGCAGACTGTTATTTGTAGATTCTGAAGGTATGTAGCAGACTGTTGTTTATTCTGAAGGTATGTAGCAGACTGTTTGTTTATTCTGAAGGTATGTAGCAGACTGTTGTTTATTCTGAGGGTATGTAGCAGACTGTGTGTTTATTCTGAAGGTATGTAGCAGACTATTGTTTGTGGATTCTGAAGGTATGTAGCAGACTGTTATTTGTAGATTCTGAAGGTATGTAGCAGACTGTTGTTTATTCTGAAGGTATGTAGCAGACTGTTGTTTGTGGATTCTGAAGGTATGTAGCAGACTGTTATTTGTAGATTCTGAAGGCATGTAGCAGACTGTTGTTTGTAGATTCTGAAGGTATGTAGCAGACTGTTGTTTATTCTGAAGGTATGTAGCAGACTGTTTGTTTATTCTGAAGGTATGTAGCAGACTGTTGTTTATTCTGAAGGTATGTAGCAGACTGTTGTTTATTCTGAGGGTATGTAGCAGACTGTTTGTTTATTCTGAGGGTATGTAGCAGACTGTTGTTTATTCTGAGGGTATGTAGCAGACTGTTGTTTATTCTGAAGGTATGTAGCAGACTGTTGTTTATTCTGAAGGTATGTAGCAGACTGTTATTTGTAGATTCTGAAGGTATGTAGCAGACTGTTGTTTATTCTGAAGGTATGTAGCAGACTGTTATTTGTAGATTCTGAAGGTATGTAGCAGACTGTTGTTTATTCTGAAGGTATGTAGCAGACTGTTTGTTTATTCTGAAGGTATGTAGCAGACTGTTGTTTATTCTGAAGGTATGTAGCAGACTGTTGTTTATTCTGAGGGTATGTAGCAGACTGTTTGTTTATTCTGAGGGTATGTAGCAGACTGTTGTTTATTCTGAGGGTATGTAGCAGACTGTTGTTTATTCTGAAGGTATGTAGCAGACTGTTGTTTATTCTGAAGGTATGTAGCAGACTGTTATTTGTAGATTCTGAAGGTATGTAGCAGACTGTTGTTTATTCTGAAGGTATGTAGCAGACTGTTATTTGTAGATTCTGAAGGTATGTAGCAGACTGTTGTTTATTCTGAAGGTATGTAGCAGACTGTTGTTTGTGGATTCTGAAGGTATGTAGCAGACTGTTATTTGTAGATTCTGAAGGTATGTAGCAGACTGTTGTTTATTCTGAAGGTATGTAGCAGACTGTTGTTTGTGGATTCTGAAGGTATGTAGCAGACTGTTATTTGTAGATTCTGAAGGTATGTAGCAGACTGTTGTTTATTCTGAAGGTATGTAGCAGACTGTTATTTGTAGATTCTGAAGGTATGTAGCAGACTGTTATTTGTAGATTCTGAAGGTATGTAGCAGACTGTTGTTTATTCTGAAGGTATGTAGCAGGCTGTTTGTTTATTCTGAAGGTATGTAGCAGACTGTTGTTTATTCTGAAGGTATGTAGCAGACTGTTTGTTTATTCTGAAGGTATGTAGCAGGCTGTTTGTTTATTCTGAAGGTATGTAGCAGACTGTTTGTTTATTCTGAAGGTATGTAGCAGACTGTTTGTTTATTCTGAAGGTATGTAGCAGACTGTTTGTTTATTCTGAAGGTATGTAGCAGACTGTTTGTTTATTCTGAAGGTATGTAGCAGACTGTTGTTTGTGGATTCTGAAGGTATGTAGCAGACTGTTTGTTTATTCTGAAGGTATGTAGCAGACTGTTTGTTTATTCTGAAGGTATGTAGCAGACTGTTATTTGTGGATTCTGAAGGTATGTAGCAGACTGTTGTTTATTCTGAGGGTATGTAGCAGACTGTTATTTGTGGATTCTGAAGGTATGTAGCAGACTGTTTGTTTATTCTGAGGGTATGTAGCAGACTGTTTGTTTATTCTGAAGGTATGTAGCAGACTGTTGTTTGTGGATTCTGGGGGTATGTAGCAGACTGTTATTTATAATATAATAATATATGCCATTTAGCAGACGCTTTTATCCAGCAGACTTACAGTCATGTTGCATACATTCTACGTATGGGTGGTCCCGTATCGAACCCAGACCCTGTTGTTTATGCTCTGAACTGAGCTATGAAGGACCACCATTTTGCATCAGTTAAGGTTTTTACAAAGGTATGTAGCAGACGGTTGTTTGTAGATTCTGAAGGTATGTAGCAGACTGTTTGTTTATTCTGAAGGTATGTAGCAGACTGTTTGTTTATTCTGAAGGTATGTAGCAGACTGTTGTTTGTAGATTCTGAAGGTATGTAGCAGACTGTTGTTTGTGGATTCTGAAGGTATGTAGCAGACTGTTGTTTATTCTGAAGGTATGTAGCAGACTGTTGTTTATTCTGAGGGTATGTAGCAGACTGTTGTTTATTCTGAAGGTATGTAGCAGACTGTTGTTTATTCTGAAGGTATGTAGCAGACTGTTATTTGTAGATTCTGAAGGTATGTAGCAGACTGTTGTTTATTCTGAAGGTATGTAGCAGACTGTTATTTGTAGATTCTGAAGATATGTAGCAGACTGTTTGTGGATTCTGAAGGTATGTAGCAGACTGTTATTTGTAGATTCTGAAGGTATGTAGCAGACTGTTGTTTATTCTGAAGGCATGTAGCAGACTGTTGTTTGTGGATTCTGAAGGTATGTAGCAGACTGTTGTTTATTCTGAAGGTATGTAGCAGACTGTTGTTTGTGGATTCTGAAGGTATGTAGCAGACTGTTATTTGTAGATTCTGAAGGTATGTAGCAGACTGTTATTTGTAGATTCTGAAGGTATGTAGCAGACTGTTGTTTATTCTGAAGGTATGTAGCAGACTGTTTGTTTATTCGGAAGGTATGTAGCAGACTGTTGTTTATTCTGAAGGTATGTAGCAGACTGTTGTTTATTCTGAGGGTATGTAGCAGACTGTTTGTTTATTCTGAGGGTATGTAGCAGACTGTTGTTTATTCTGAGGGTATGTAGCAGACTGTTGTTTATTCTGAAGGTATGTAGCAGACTGTTGTTTATTCTGAAGGTATGTAGCAGACTGTTATTTGTAGATTCTGAAGGTATGTAGCAGACTGTTGTTTATTCTGAAGGTATGTAGCAGACTGTTATTTGTAGATTCTGAAGGTATGTAGCAGACTGTTGTTTATTCTGAAGGTATGTAGCAGACTGTTGTTTGTGGATTCTGAAGGTATGTAGCAGACTGTTATTTGTAGATTCTGAAGGTATGTAGCAGACTGTTGTTTATTCTGAAGGTATGTAGCAGACTGTTGTTTGTGGATTCTGAAGGTATGTAGCAGACTGTTATTTGTAGATTCTGAAGGTATGTAGCAGACTGTTGTTTATTCTGAAGGTATGTAGCAGACTGTTGTTTATTCTGAAGGTATGTAGCAGACTGTTATTTGTAGATTCTGAAGGTATGTAGCAGACTGTTGTTTATTCTGAAGGTATGTAGCAGACTGTTATTTGTAGATTCTGAAGGTATGTAGCAGACTGTTGTTTATTCTGAAGGTATGTAGCAGACTGTTGTTTGTGGATTCTGAAGGTATGTAGCAGACTGTTATTTGTAGATTCTGAAGGTATGTAGCAGACTGTTGTTTATTCTGAAGGTATGTAGCAGACTGTTGTTTGTGGATTCTGAAGGTATGTAGCAGACTGTTATTTGTAGATTCTGAAGGTATGTAGCAGACTGTTGTTTATTCTGAAGGTATGTAGCAGACTGTTATTTGTAGATTCTGAAGGTATGTAGCAGACTGTTATTTGTAGATTCTGAAGGTATGTAGCAGACTGTTGTTTATTCTGAAGGTATGTAGCAGACTGTTTGTTTATTCTGAAGGTATGTAGCAGACTGTTGTTTATTCTGAAGGTATGTAGCAGACTGTTTGTTTATTCTGAAGGTATGTAGCAGACTGTTTGTTTATTCTGAAGGTATGTAGCAGACTGTTTGTTTATTCTGAAGGTATGTAGCAGACTGTTTGTTTATTCTGAAGGTATGTAGCAGACTGTTGTTTGTAGATTCTGAAGGTATGTAGCAGACTGTTATTTGTAGATTCTGAAGGTATGTAGCAGACTGTTGTTTATTCTGAAGGTATGTAGCAGGCTGTTTGTTTATTCTGAAGGTATGTAGCAGACTGTTGTTTATTCTGAAGGTATGTAGCAGACTGTTTGTTTATTCTGAAGGTATGTAGCAGGCTGTTTGTTTATTCTGAAGGTATGTAGCAGACTGTTTGTTTATTCTGAAGGTATGTAGCAGACTGTTTGTTTATTCTGAAGGTATGTAGCAGACTGTTTGTTTATTCTGAAGGTATGTAGCAGACTGTTTGTTTATTCTGAAGGTATGTAGCAGACTGTTGTTTGTGGATTCTGAAGGTATGTAGCAGACTGTTTGTTTATTCTGAAGGTATGTAGCAGACTGTTTGTTTATTCTGAAGGTATGTAGCAGACTGTTATTTGTGGATTCTGAAGGTATGTAGCAGACTGTTGTTTATTCTGAGGGTATGTAGCAGACTGTTATTTGTGGATTCTGAAGGTATGTAGCAGACTGTTTGTTTATTCTGAGGGTATGTAGCAGACTGTTTGTTTATTCTGAAGGTATGTAGCAGACTGTTTGTTTATTCTGAAGGTATGTAGCAGACTGTTGTTTGTAGATTCTGAAGGTATGTAGCAGACTGTTGTTTGTGGATTCTGAAGGTATGTAGCAGACTGTTGTTTATTCTGAAGGTATGTAGCAGACTGTTGTTTATTCTGAGGGTATGTAGCAGACTGTTGTTTATTCTGAAGGTATGTAGCAGACTGTTGTTTATTCTGAAGGTATGTAGCAGACTGTTATTTGTAGATTCTGAAGGTATGTAGCAGACTGTTGTTTATTCTGAAGGTATGTAGCAGACTGTTATTTGTAGATTCTGAAGATATGTAGCAGACTGTTTGTGGATTCTGAAGGTATGTAGCAGACTGTTATTTGTAGATTCTGAAGGTATGTAGCAGACTGTTGTTTATTCTGAAGGCATGTAGCAGACTGTTGTTTGTGGATTCTGAAGGTATGTAGCAGACTGTTGTTTATTCTGAAGGTATGTAGCAGACTGTTGTTTGTGGATTCTGAAGGTATGTAGCAGACTGTTATTTGTAGATTCTGAAGGTATGTAGCAGACTGTTATTTGTAGATTCTGAAGGTATGTAGCAGACTGTTGTTTATTCTGAAGGTATGTAGCAGACTGTTTGTTTATTCGGAAGGTATGTAGCAGACTGTTGTTTATTCTGAAGGTATGTAGCAGACTGTTGTTTATTCTGAGGGTATGTAGCAGACTGTTTGTTTATTCTGAGGGTATGTAGCAGACTGTTGTTTATTCTGAGGGTATGTAGCAGACTGTTGTTTATTCTGAAGGTATGTAGCAGACTGTTGTTTATTCTGAAGGTATGTAGCAGACTGTTATTTGTAGATTCTGAAGGTATGTAGCAGACTGTTGTTTATTCTGAAGGTATGTAGCAGACTGTTATTTGTAGATTCTGAAGGTATGTAGCAGACTGTTGTTTATTCTGAAGGTATGTAGCAGACTGTTGTTTATTCTGAAGGTATGTAGCAGACTGTTATTTGTAGATTCTGAAGGTATGTAGCAGACTGTTGTTTATTCTGAAGGTATGTAGCAGACTGTTGTTTGTATTCTGAAGGTATGTAGCAGACTGTTATTTGTAGATTCTGAAGGTATGTAGCAGACTGTTGTTTATTCTGAAGGTATGTAGCAGACTGTTGTTTATTCTGAAGGTATGTAGCAGACTGTTATTTGTAGATTCTGAAGGTATGTAGCAGACTGTTGTTTATTCTGAAGGTATGTAGCAGACTGTTATTTGTAGATTCTGAAGGTATGTAGCAGACTGTTGTTTATTCTGAAGGTATGTAGCAGACTGTTGTTTGTGGATTCTGAAGGTATGTAGCAGACTGTTATTTGTAGATTCTGAAGGTATGTAGCAGACTGTTGTTTATTCTGAAGGTATGTAGCAGACTGTTGTTTGTGGATTCTGAAGGTATGTAGCAGACTGTTATTTGTAGATTCTGAAGGTATGTAGCAGACTGTTGTTTATTCTGAAGGTATGTAGCAGACTGTTATTTGTAGATTCTGAAGGTATGTAGCAGACTGTTATTTGTAGATTCTGAAGGTATGTAGCAGACTGTTGTTTATTCTGAAGGTATGTAGCAGACTGTTTGTTTATTCTGAAGGTATGTAGCAGACTGTTGTTTATTCTGAAGGTATGTAGCAGACTGTTTGTTTATTCTGAAGGTATGTAGCAGACTGTTTGTTTATTCTGAAGGTATGTAGCAGACTGTTTGTTTATTCTGAAGGTATGTAGCAGACTGTTTGTTTATTCTGAAGGTATGTAGCAGACTGTTGTTTGTAGATTCTGAAGGTATGTAGCAGACTGTTATTTGTAGATTCTGAAGGTATGTAGCAGACTGTTGTTTATTCTGAAGGTATGTAGCAGGCTGTTTGTTTATTCTGAAGGTATGTAGCAGACTGTTGTTTATTCTGAAGGTATGTAGCAGACTGTTTGTTTATTCTGAAGGTATGTAGCAGGCTGTTTGTTTATTCTGAAGGTATGTAGCAGACTGTTTGTTTATTCTGAAGGTATGTAGCAGACTGTTTGTTTATTCTGAAGGTATGTAGCAGACTGTTTGTTTATTCTGAAGGTATGTAGCAGACTGTTTGTTTATTCTGAAGGTATGTAGCAGACTGTTGTTTGTGGATTCTGAAGGTATGTAGCAGACTGTTTGTTTATTCTGAAGGTATGTAGCAGACTGTTTGTTTATTCTGAAGGTATGTAGCAGACTGTTATTTGTGGATTCTGAAGGTATGTAGCAGACTGTTGTTTATTCTGAGGGTATGTAGCAGACTGTTATTTGTGGATTCTGAAGGTATGTAGCAGACTGTTTGTTTATTCTGAGGGTATGTAGCAGACTGTTTGTTTATTCTGAAGGTATGTAGCAGACTGTTGTTTGTGGATTCTGGGGGTATGTAGCAGACTGTTATTTATAATATAATAATATATGCCATTTAGCAGACGCTTTTATCCAAAGCGACTTACAGTCATGTGTGCATACATTCTACGTATGGGTGGTCCCGGGGATCGAACCCACTACCCTGGCGTTACAAGCGCCATGCTCTACCAACTGAGCTACAGAAGGACCACCATTTTGCATCAGTTAAGGTGTTTTACAAAGGTATGTAGCAGACGGTTGTTTGTAGATTCTGAAGGTATGTAGCAGACTGTTTGTTTATTCTGAAGGTATGTAGCAGACTGTTTGTTTATTCTGAAGGTATGTAGCAGACTGTTGTTTGTAGATTCTGAAGGTATGTAGCAGACTGTTGTTTGTGGATTCTGAAGGTATGTAGCAGACTGTTGTTTATTCTGAAGGTATGTAGCAGACTGTTGTTTATTCTGAGGGTATGTAGCAGACTGTTGTTTATTCTGAAGGTATGTAGCAGACTGTTGTTTATTCTGAAGGTATGTAGCAGACTGTTATTTGTAGATTCTGAAGGTATGTAGCAGACTGTTGTTTATTCTGAAGGTATGTAGCAGACTGTTATTTGTAGATTCTGAAGATATGTAGCAGACTGTTTGTGGATTCTGAAGGTATGTAGCAGACTGTTATTTGTAGATTCTGAAGGTATGTAGCAGACTGTTGTTTATTCTGAAGGCATGTAGCAGACTGTTGTTTGTGGATTCTGAAGGTATGTAGCAGACTGTTGTTTATTCTGAAGGTATGTAGCAGACTGTTGTTTGTGGATTCTGAAGGTATGTAGCAGACTGTTATTTGTAGATTCTGAAGGTATGTAGCAGACTGTTATTTGTAGATTCTGAAGGTATGTAGCAGACTGTTGTTTATTCTGAAGGTATGTAGCAGACTGTTTGTTTATTCGGAAGGTATGTAGCAGACTGTTGTTTATTCTGAAGGTATGTAGCAGACTGTTGTTTATTCTGAGGGTATGTAGCAGACTGTTTGTTTATTCTGAGGGTATGTAGCAGACTGTTGTTTATTCTGAGGGTATGTAGCAGACTGTTGTTTATTCTGAAGGTATGTAGCAGACTGTTGTTTATTCTGAAGGTATGTAGCAGACTGTTGTTTATTCTGAAGGTATGTAGCAGACTGTTATTTGTAGATTCTGAAGGTATGTAGCAGACTGTTGTTTATTCTGAAGGTATGTAGCAGACTGTTATTTGTAGATTCTGAAGGTATGTAGCAGACTGTTGTTTATTCTGAAGGTATGTAGCAGACTGTTGTTTGTGGATTCTGAAGGTATGTAGCAGACTGTTATTTGTAGATTCTGAAGGTATGTAGCAGACTGTTGTTTATTCTGAAGGTATGTAGCAGACTGTTGTTTGTGGATTCTGAAGGTATGTAGCAGACTGTTATTTGTAGATTCTGAAGGTATGTAGCAGACTGTTGTTTATTCTGAAGGTATGTAGCAGACTGTTATTTGTAGATTCTGAAGGTATGTAGCAGACTGTTATTTGTAGATTCTGAAGGTATGTAGCAGACTGTTGTTTATTCTGAAGGTATGTAGCAGACTGTTTGTTTATTCTGAAGGTATGTAGCAGACTGTTGTTTATTCTGAAGGTATGTAGCAGACTGTTTGTTTATTCTGAAGGTATGTAGCAGACTGTTTGTTTATTCTGAAGGTATGTAGCAGACTGTTTGTTTATTCTGAAGGTATGTAGCAGACTGTTTGATTATTCTGAAGGTATGTAGCAGACTGTTGTTTGTGGATTCTGAAGGTATGTAGCAGACTGTTTGTTTATTCTGAAGGTATGTAGCAGACTGTTTGTTTATTCTGAAGGTATGTAGCAGACTGTTATTTGTGGATTCTGAAGGTATGTAGCAGACTGTTGTTTATTCGGAAGGTATGTAGCAGACTGTTGTTTATTCTGAGGGTATGTAGCAGACTGTTATTTGTGGATTCTGAAGGTATGTAGCAGACTGTTTGTTTATTCTGAGGGTATGTAGCAGACTGTTTGTTTATTCTGAAGGTATGTAGCAGACTGTTTGTTTATTCTGAAGGTATGTAGCAGACTGTTTGTTTATTCTGAAGGTATGTAGCAGACTGTTATTTATAATATAATAATATATGCCATTTAGCAGACGCTTTTATCCAAAGCGACTTACAGTCATGTGTGCATACATTCTACGTATGGGTGGTCCCGGGGATCGAACCCACTACCCTGGCGTTACAAGCGCAAATGCTCTACCAACTGAGCTACAGAAGGACCACCATTTTGCATCAGTTAAGGTGTTTTACAAACAAAACTCAGTTTATTGAGCTAAAGGGGCAATCTGGGATTTGACTAATTTCAAAACATGGTTAAAACATTTCAATCTCACAGATGGACTTGCCTCCATAGCTGCGTTTATATATTTGGGAGTGGCTATCCCTCAGCTGTTTACAAAAAGTGGCGTGGTGACTGCTTTGTTGTTGTCTGAATCCCAGATTGTCCCTTTAAAAAGAACACGAGGCGCTTCTGGGTGACGTTTCCCTAGATACAAATCTAGAATCCACTTCCCCTCAATCATTAGAAAATAACTGACCCAAGATCAGCGTCTAGGGGCAATGTCACCCTACACCACACCAGGCAGCCTCACTTCTCCGTCAGAACCCTGCCGGTCTCCTCCAAGGCCTTGCGGGGCTCGTTGGGGGGTGGGATCTTCAGATCCGTAGGCTCCACCCCCCACACCTCCGTGGCGTAGTCGGTGATGGTGCGGTCGCTAGAGACCTTTCCGGAAGCAGCGATATTCTTGATCGCCATCTGCGTCCACTCCTTAGGATTCTATAAGAAACAACATGAATAATATATATCATACTGTATGCCATCATATAATACAAAAGTATAATTTATAATATATATTATCATAGTAATATATAAGTAAAATGTACTTACACTTTGGTCACTTAAAGTGCATTCAGTTAAGGTAGCCTAGACAACCACATTTCCAACCAAGGTAGCTAAGACAACCACATATCCAAGGTAGCTAAGACAACCACATATCCCCGGGACCACCCATACGTAGAATGTATGCACACATGACTGTAAGTCGCTTTGGATAAAAGCGTCTGCTAAATGGCATATATTATTATTATATTATTATATCCAAGGTAGCTAAGACAACCACATATCCAAGGTAGCTAAGACAACCACGTATCCAAGGTAGCTAAGACAACCACGTATCCAAGGTAGCTAAGACAACCACGTATCCAAGGTAGCTAAGACAACCACATATCCAAGGTAGCTAAGACAACCACGTATCCAAGGTAGCTAAGACAACGACGTATCCAAGGTAGTTAAGACAACCACATATCCAAGGTAGCTAAGACAACCACGTATCCAAGGTAGCTACGACAACGACGTATCCAAGGTAGTTAAGACAACCACATATCCAAGGTAGCTAAGACAACCACGTATCCAAGGTAGCTAAGACAACGACGTATCCAAGGTAGCTAAGACAACGACATATCCAAGGTAGCTAAGACAACGACGTATCCAAGGTAGCTAAGACAACCACATCTCCAAGGTAGCTAAGACAACCACATCTCCAAAGTAGCTAAGACAACCACATCTCCAAGGTAGCTAAGACAACCACATCTCCAAAGTAGCTAAGACAACCACATCTCCAAGGTAGCTAAGACAACCACATCTCCAAGGTAGCTAAGACAACCACATCTCCAAAGTAGCTAAGACAACCACATCTCCAAGGTAGCTAAGACAATGACGTATCCAAGGTAGCTAAGACAACGACATTCACTACACAGTGCATACGTTATTTACATAAGTATTCAGACCCTTTGCTATGAGACTCAAAATTGAGCAAAGTTGCATCCTGTTTCCATTGATCACACTTGAGATGTCTCTACAACTTGATTGGAGTCCATCTGTGGTAAATTCAATTGATTGGACATGATTTGGAAAGGCACACACACCTGTCTATATAAGGTCCCACAGTTGACAGTGCAAGTCAGAGCAAAAAACCAAGCCATGAGGTCGAAGGAATTGTCCATAGAGGTCAGAGACAGGATTGTGTCGAGGCACAGATCTGGGGAAGGGTGTCCAACACATTTCTGCAGCATTGAAGGTTCCCAAAGAACACAGTGGCCTCCATCATTCTGCAGCATTGAAGGTCCCCAAGAACACAGTGGCCTCCATCATTCTGCAGCATTGAAGGTCCCCAAGAACACAGTGGCCTCCATCATTCTGCAGCATTGAAGGTCCCCAAGAACACAGTGGCCTCCATCATTATGCAGCATTGAAGGTCCCCAAGAACACAGTGGCCTCCATCATTCTGCAGCATTGAAGGTCCCCAAGAACACAGTGGCCTCCATCATTCTATAATGGAAGACGTTTGGAACCACCAAGACTCTTCCTAGAGCTGGCCGCCCGGCCAAACTGAGCCTAACAATGTACTAAGTGAAGGGTCTGAATACTTATGTAAATGTGATATTTTAGTATAAATATTTTTGGAGAAACCAGTTTTTGCTTTGTCATTACGGGTTATTGTGTGTAGATTGATGAAGAAAAATGTCATCAATTTTAGAATAAGGCTGTAACGTAACAAAATGTGGATAAAGGGAAGCGGTCTGAATACTATCCGAATGCTCCATAGACAAACATTGGCCGTATGAATGGCCCGTACTGAAGAGCTCAGTGACTTGCAACGTGGCACCATCATAGGATGCCACCATTCCAACAAGTCAGTTCGTCTTAATTTTCTGCCCTGCTAGAGCTGCCTCGGACAACTAAGTGCAGTTATTGTGAAGTGAAAATGTCTAGGAGCAACAACGGTTCAGCCGCGAAGTGGTAGGCCACACAAGCTCACGGAACGGGACCGGCGAGTGCTGAAAGCGCGTAAAAATAATCTGTCCTCGGTTGCACCACTCACTACCGAGTTCCAAACTGCCTCTGGAAGTCATAATGGTGATTACCTGATAAAGTCGTTATTAACTAGAGGGATAATGGTGATTACCTGATAAAGTCGTTATTAACTAGAGGGATAATGATGATTACCTGATATAGTCATTATTAACTAGAGGGATAATGGTGATTACCTGATAAAGTCGTTATTAACTAGAGGGATAATGATGATTACCTGATATAGTCATTATTAACTAGAGGTACATGAGGAAATAGATGACTGTAGGGGGATAGATGACTGTAGGGGGAATAGATTACTGTAGGGGGAATAGATTACTGTAGGGGAAATAGATTACTGTAGGGGGAATAGATTACTGTAGGGGGAAATAGATGACTGTAGGGGGAATAGATTACTGTAGGGGGAATAGATTACTGTAGGGGGAAATAGATTACTGTAGGGGAAATAGATGACTGTAGGGGAAATAGATGACTGTAGGGGGAATAGATGACTGTAGGGGGAAATAGATTACTTTAGGGGGAATAGATTACTGTAGGGGGAATAGATTACTGTAGGGGGAAATAGATTACTGTAGGGGGAATAGATTACTGTAGGGGGAAATAGATTACTGTAGGGGGAATATATTACTGTAAGGGGAAATAGATGACTGTAGGGGGAATAGATGACTGTAGGGGGAAATAGATGACTGTAGGGGGAAATAGATGACTGTAAGGGGGAAATAGATGACTGTAGGGGAAATAGATGACTGTAGGGGGAAATAGATGACTGTAGGGGGATAGATTACTGTAGGGGGGTAGATTACTGTAGGGGGTAGATTACTGTAGGGGGAAATAGATTACTGTAGGGGGAAATAGATGACAGTAGGGGAAATAGATGACTGTAGGGGAAATAGATGACTGTAGGGGGAAATAGATGACTGTAGGGGAAATAGATTACTGTAGGGGGTAGATTACTGTAGGGGGTAGATTACTGTAGGGGGGTAGATTACTGTAGGGGGAAATAGATGACTGTAGGGGGAAATAGATGACTGTAGGGGGATAGATGACTGTAGGGGGAAATAGATGACAGTAGGGGGAAATAGATGACTGTAGGGGGAAATAGATGACTGTAGGGGGAAATAGATGACTGTAGGGGGAAATAGATGACTGTAGGGGGAATAGATGACTGTAGGGGGAATAGATGACTGTAGGGGGAAATAGATGACAGTAGGGGAAATAGATGACTGTAGGGGGAAATAGATGACTGTAGGGGGAAATAGATGACTGTAGGGGAAATAGATGACTGTAGGGGGATAGATTACTGTAGGGGGTAGATTACTGTAGGGGGTAGATTACTGTAGGGGGGTAGATTACTGTAGGGGGAAATAGATGACTGTAGGGGGAAATAGATGACTGTAGGGGGAAATAGATGACTGTAGGGGGAAATAGATGACTGTAGGGGGAAATAGATGACTGTAGGGGGAATAGATGACTGTAGGGGGAATAGATGACTGTAGGGGGATAGATGACTGTAGGGGGAAATAGATTACTGTAGGGGGATAGATTACTGTAGGGGGATAGATTACTGTAGGGGGGTAGATTACTGTAGGGGGAATAGATGACTGTAGGGGGAATAGATGACTGTAGGGGGCAAATAGATTACTGTAGGGGGATAGATTACTGTAGGGGGTTATATTACTGTAGGGGGATAGATTACTGTAGGGGGATTACTGTGGGGGTTAGATTACTGTAGGGGGATAGATTACTGTAGGGGATAGATTACTGTAGGGGGGCAGATTACTGTAGGGGGTAGATTACTGTAGGGGGTAGATTACTGTAGGGGGTAGATTACTGTAGGGGATAGATTACTGTAGGGGGATAGATTACTGTAGGGGGTAGATTACTGTAGGGGGTAGATTACTGTAGGGGGTAGATTACTGTAGGGGGGTAGATTACTGTAGGGGGAATATATTACTGTAGGGGGGTAGATTACTGTAGGGGGTAGATTACTGTAGGGGGGTAGATTACTGTAGGGGGTAGATTACTGTAGGGGGAATATATTACTGTAGGGGGTAGATTACTGTAGGGGGATAGATTACTGTAGGGGGAGATTACTGTAGGGGGCGTAGATTACAACAGAGGGGGATAGATTATTGTAGGGGGTAGATTACTGTAGGGGAGTAGATTACTGTAGGGAGGGGTAGATTACAACAGTGGGGGTAGATTACTGTAGGGGGTAGATTACAACAGGGGGTAGATTACTGTAGGGAGGGTAGATTACAACAGAGGGGGATAGATTACTGTAGGGGGGTAGATTACTGTAGGGGGTAGATTACTGTAGGGGGTAGATGACAACAGAGGGGATAGATTACTGTAGGGGGTAGATTACTGTAGGGGGTAGATTACTGTAGGGGGATAGATTACTGTAGGGGGGATAGAGAACATTGTTGGGGGTAGATTACTGTAGGGGGATAGATTACTGTAGGGGGCATAGATTACTGTAGGGGGTAGATTACTGTAGGGGGTAGATTACAACAGAGGGGATAGATTACTGTAGGGGAAATAGATTACTGTAGGGGGAAATAGATGACAGTAGGGGAAATAGATGACAGTAGGGGAAATAGATTACTGTAGGGGAAATAGATGACAGTAGGGGAAATAGATGACAGTAGGGGAAATAGATGACAGTAGGGGGAAATAGATGACAGTAGGGGGGAAATAGATTACTGTAGGGGGAAATAGATGACTGTAGGGGGGAAATAGATGACTGTAGGGGACATAGATGACTGTAGGGGGAAATAGATGACTGTAGGGGGAAATAGATGACTGTAGGGGGAAATAGATGACAGTAGGGGACATAGATGACTGTAGGGGGAAATAGATGACAGTAGGGGAAATAGATGACTGTAGGGGAAATAGATGACTGTAGGGGGAAATAGATGACTGTAGGGGGAAATAGATGACTGTAGGGGGAAATAGATGACTGTAGGGGGAAATAGATGACTGTAGGGGACATAGATTACTGTAGGGCGACATAGATTACTGTAGGGGACATAGATTACTGTAGGGGACATAGATTACTGTAGGGGGAAATAGATGACTGTAGGGGGAAATAGATGACAGTAGGGGGAAATAGATGACTGTAGGGGGAAATAGATGACTGTAGGGGAAATAGATGACTGTAGGGGGAATAGATGACAGTAGGGGGAAATAGATGACAGTAGGGGAAATAGATGACAGTAGGGGGAAATAGATGACAGTAGGGGAAATAGATGACAGTAGGGGAAATAGATGACTGTAGGGGGAAATAGATGACTGTAGGGGGAAATAGATGACTGTAGGGGGAAATAGATGACTGTAGGGGGAAATAGATGACTGTAGGGGGAAATAGATGACTGTAGGGGGGAAATAGATGACTGTAGGGGGAAATAGATGACAGTAGGGGAAATAGATGACAGTAGGGGAAATAGATGACTGTAGGGGGAAATAGATGACTGTAGGGGGAAATAGATGACTGTAGGGGGAAAAAGATGACTGTAGGGGACATAGATTACTGTAGGGGACATAGATTACTGTAGGGGACATAGATTACTGTAGGGGGACATAGATTACTGTAGGGGAAATAGATTACTGTAGGGGGAAATAGATTACTGTAGGGGACATAGATTACTGTAGGGGAAATAGATTACTGTAGGGGAAATAGATTACTGTAGGGGGAATAGATTACTGTAGGGGACATAGATTACTGTAGGGGGAAATAGATTACTATAGGGGGAATAGATTACTGTAGGGGGACATAGATTACTGTAGGGGGAATAGATTACTGTAGGGGGAAATAGATTACTGTAGGGGGAATAGATTACTGTAGGGGGAATAGATGACTGTAGGGGGAATAGATTACTGTAGCGGGGAATAGATTACTGTAGCAGGAATAGATTACTGTAGGGGGAATAGATTACTGTAGCAGGAATAGATTATTGTAGGGGGCATAGATTACTGTAGCAGGGAATAGATTACTGTAGGGGGAATAGATTACTGTAGCAGGGAATAGATTACTGTAGCAGGGAATAGATTATTGTAGGGGGCATAGATTACTGTAGGGGGAATAGATTACTGTAGCAGGGAATAGATTATTGTAGGGGGCATAGATTACTGTAGCAGGGAATAGATTACTGTAGGGGGAATAGATTACTGTAGCAGGGAATAGATTACTGTAGCAGGAATAGATTATTGTAGAGGGAATAGATTACTGTAGGGGGAAATAGATTACTGTAGGGGGACATAGATTACTGTAGGGGAAATAGATTACTGTAGGGGAAATAGATTACTGTAGGGGGACATAGATTACTGTAGCAGGGAATAGATTATTGTAGGGGGCATAGATTACTGTAGCAGGAATAGATTACTGTAGGGGGAATAGATTACTGTAGCAGGGAATAGATTACTGTAGGGGGATAGAGAACATTGTTGGGGGGTAGATTACTGTTTGGGAAATAGATTACTGTAGGGGGAAATAGATTACTGTAGGGGACATAGATTACTGTAGCAGGAATAGATTATTGTAGGGGGCATAGATTACTGTAGCAGGGAATAGATTACTGTAGGGGGAATAGATTACTGTAGCAGGAATAGATTACTGTAGCAGGGAATAGATTATTGTAGGGGGGCATAGATTACTGTAGGGGGGAATAGATTACTGTAGCAGGGAATAGATTATTGTAGGGGGGCATAGATTACTGTAGCAGGGAATAGATTACTGTAGGGGGGAATAGATTAC
Organism: Oncorhynchus gorbuscha; assembly: GCF_021184085.1. Taxonomy (NCBI): domain Eukaryota; kingdom Metazoa; phylum Chordata; class Actinopteri; order Salmoniformes; family Salmonidae; genus Oncorhynchus; species Oncorhynchus gorbuscha. Next base: position 4,611,355 of record NC_060189.1, read on the forward strand.
TGTAGCAGGGAATAGATTACTGTAGCAGGGAATAGATTACTGTAGCAGGGAATAGATTACTGTAGGGGGGAATAGATGAGAGGAGGGAGAATTTGCACAATTGGTAGCTGACTAAATACTTTTTTGCCCCACTGTATATAGTATATTTACATTTACATTTAAGTCATTTAGCAGACGCTCTTATCCAGAGCGACTTACAAATTGGTGCATTCACCTTATGACATCCAGTGGAACAGCCACTTTACAATAGTGCAACTAAATCTTTTAAGGGGGGGTGAGAAGGATTACTTTATCCTATCCTAGGTATTCCTTAAAGAGGTGGGGTTTCAGGTGTCTCCGGAAGGTGGTGATTGACTCCGCTGTCCTGGCGTCGTGAGGGAGTTTGTTCCACCATTGGGGGGCCAGAGCAGCGAACAGTTTTGACTGGGCTGAGCGGGAACTGTACTTCCTCAGTGGTAGGGAGGCGAGCAGGCCAGAGGTGGATGAACGCAGTGCCCTTGTTTGGGTGTAGGGCCTGATCAGAGCCTTTCTCGGCCAGGGAGACTCTGTAGTTCTCCAGGTAGATATATATATAGTAGATAGATATATAGTAGATAGATTTATAGTAGATAGTACCTTTCTCAGCCAGGAAGACTCTGTAGTTCTCCAGGTAGATATATAGTAGATAGATTTATAGTAGATAGTACCTTTCTCAGCCAGGAAGACTCTGTAGTTGTCCAGGTAGATATATAGTAGATAGATTTATAGTAGATAGTACCTTTCTCAGCCAGGGAGACTCTGTAGTTCTCCAGGTAGATATATATATAGTAGATAGATATATAGTAGATAGATTTATAGTAGATAGTACCTTTCTCAGCCAGGAAGACTCTGTAGTTGTCCAGGTATATATATAGTAGATAGATTTATAGTAGATAGTACCTTTCTCAGCCAGGGAGACTCTGTAGTTCTCCAGGTAGATATATATATAGTAGATAGATATATAGTAGATAGATTTATAGTAGATAGTACCTTTCTCAGCCAGGAAGACTCTGTAGTTGTCCAGGTATATATATAGTAGATAGATTTATAGTAGATAGTACCTTTCTCAGCCAGGGAGACTCTGTAGTTCTCCAGGTAGATGACCTTCAGTTTGCTTCCAACCACTGGGTCTTTGTTGACCACATGTCCGACGGCCGTGATCAGCTTGATGATCTTCTTGGCCATGTGATACCCTGGGGCAGCCTGTAGAGGGAGACAACGCTCTCAATGGTGAAGAAATATATATGTTTTTATATTTTTTTAAATTTAATTTGTAATTCTTATTTACAATGACGGCCTATCCCGGCCAAACCTGGACGACGCTGGGCCAATAGCGCGCCTCCCTACGTGACTTCCAATCACGGCCGGATGTGATACAGCCCGGGTATGATGTCATTGTTTCAGCATTATCGGCTTGAGTTTTTAAAAACTACAGTGTGCGATATGGATAAATCAACACAATCTACTTTTTCGGTTTTACAAATTGCAGGCGTCTTGAAGCTAAACTTGGGTTCACGTATACTCTGCTAATGACCATACAAAAACTCTAAAGGAGCAAAGGAGAGCCATGTACGAAACGGAGAACTAAACCAGGAATGTGTGGAAAGTAAAATGGGGGCCGCCATCTTTATACACCTCAGCTGTTCTCCTTTATGAGTCCCAAATGGAACCCTCAACTTGTTCCCTTTTATAGGGCTCTACTTCACACAGGGGGTCCATGGGGCTCTAATTCACACAAGGGAGGGGGTCCATGGGGCTCTACTTCACACAGGGGGTCCATGGGGCTCTACTTCAGACAGGGGAGGGGGTCCATGGGGCTCTACTTCAGACAAGGGAGGGGGTCCATGGGGCTCTACTTCACACAGGGGGTCCATGGGGCTCTACTTCAGACAGGGGGTCCATGGGGCTCTACTTCACACAGGGGTCCATGGGGCTCTACATCACACAGGGGGTCCATGGGGCTCTACTTCTGACAGGGGGTCCATGGGGCTCTACTTCACACAGGGGGTCCATGGGGCTCTACTTCACACAGGGGTCCATGGGGCTCTACTTCAGACCGGGGGTCCATGGGGCTCTACTTCAGACAGGGGGTCCATGGGGCTCTACTTCAGACAGGGGGTCCATGGGGCTCTACTTCACACAGGGGGTCCATGGGGCTCTACTTCAGACAGGGGTCCATGGGGCTCTACTTCAGACAGGGGGTCCATGGGGCTCTACTTCACACAGGGGGTCCATGGGGCTCTACTTCAGACAGGGGGTTTATAGAGCTCTACTTCAGACAGGGGGTCCATGGGGCTCTACTTCACACAGGGGAGGGGGTCCATGGGGCTCTACTTCAGACAGGGGAGGGGGTCCATGGGGCTCTACTTCACACAGGGGGTCCATAGGGCTCTACTTCACACAGGGGGTCCATGGGGCTCTACTTCAGACAGGGGGTCCATGGGGCTCTACTTCACACAGGGGGTTTATAGGGCTCTTGTAGAAAAGGCCCATGGAGTTGGTGGAATACTCCTTTAATTAATTGCCATTTACTCAGCTGGGCCAGGGGCGCTTTAATTAGGTCAGGTGGAAATGTCCAACAGATCTCAACTCCATAAAAGGAGGAAATTGCCATTGCCTGATCTCGCTGCTTTCTCTTCCCTAAATCCATCTGATCCAGAAGTTCTGTGCGTCCATGAATCCACACTACCAGTAAATATACCACTTTATGGTTAAAGGAATTCCTGCCTCAGTCTCATACATTCCTCTGTCACCTGACACGTGACCACCTGTTCACCTTCACTGTCAGTCATCCTACCTGTCCAGCAACCCACACAGATTCCACTAATCTTTCAATGGTCCTTTGAGCCGGATGATGACTGAACCAAAGACAAGTGAAAAGGAAATGGAGGCGGAGAGGGAAGAATTGTCTCCACTGGAAGGAAGAAGAGAGGAGGAGAGAGCAGCTGAGGGAAAGGTCTTGGAACAAAGGAAATATCCAGGAGCTAAGCCTAAAGCAACAAAGGCTTCATCCTCAACTACCAGGAGCACCAGAAGAACCAGGCAAGCACCTGGTTATCTTAAGGACTATGTGGTCGAGGTTCCGACATCAAAGGGCAAGCCCACCAGAGCTCAAAGAGTTGATGGATCAACTGTATGTTTCAGCCATCAACCATCCCCTCTGAGCCAAGGACCGGAAACTGCTTTGGAGCAGGAAAGTGGTCTACGTGAGGAACCTATGGAAGAGGTAACACCCACTGCACAGGTCGACCAGCTTCCAGAGGCAGGCTCCGCTCACCCCTTAACTAATGGGAAATCGTCGAAGCACTCTAGACGGAGTGGGAGTTCGACCAGTGGATACCCCTTTGGAAGTGGCCATGGCAGCCGCCATTCACTAGCCCTCAGCAATTCACAGAACGCTGTCCTACAAGAGAGGATGAAACTATTAGCTTTGGAGGAAATTGAGCGTCAGATTGAGGAGGAACGACAGGCTGCCGAACGATGTCACCAATTGGATGTGCAGGCCCGTAGAGCTCTACAGGAAAGGGAATTCATTGCCAAGGACCTGGCACAGCAGCGACGGCACCGTCAAGCCAGAAGGGAATTAGAGGAGGCACGGATGGTCTCATCCTTCCTGGAGAGGAACGAACAGGGAGTTGACCTGACCACCCCTCCACATGGACCTGAACTGTCTGCCTTTCTTTCCCAATCTGCCCTCTGGTACAGCATGGCACACAGTCCTCGGAGGCTCCGGGGTCAACAGCCAACACGGAGCACGGAGACGGGCCGCTCCGCCAACGCCCTCTATGCCAGTGACACAAGTTAGCATTCCTCCATCTGGACAAAGCATCACTCCTTCGCCTTTCCGCCAATTACCAACCAAGGCAAATCGTTCCTTTCATCCAGGGCCAGGCCAGTCCTCAAACAACAGGTCGGAGGGCTCTCGCCCAATTCCGGCTGCCACAAATGGTGGGTCTGGGACAGTAGGTGACCGGCCCAATGAGGCCACAGTGGGCTCATCAGAAGTCCCGGGTTTATCCTTCACGCAACCAGAAGAGGGAGCCAACATTATGAAACTTCTAGTAGCCTCAGCCTATGGAATTCCCAGACCCAAACTGCCATACTTTGAAAATGGAAAGGAGAGTGAATTTGTCCTTTTGGAAATGGCATTGGAGAGTCTACTGGGTATTCACAGTCATCTGTCAGAACGCTACAAATACCAAGTACTAATGGATCATTTGCGGTTTCCAAGTGCATACAGGCTGGCCCAATCCTTTATGCATTCCGCAACACCATACACGACAGCTCTCCAGGCCCTGAAGGCAAGATATGGTGAGCCACGTCAGCTAGTCCAGAATGAACTAAACAACATCCTGAACACGTCTCCAATTAAAATGGGAGACCATGCTGCCTTCCAAGAATTCTCCCTGGCTGTCCAATCCCTGACCTCTATGCTCCAATCCGTTGAAGGAGAAGACGGGAACGAGCTAAAATGTGGCTCCCACGTGGACAGGCTTCTTAGCAAACTTCCAGTGTACCTCAGAGACAGTTTCATTGAACATTGTTTGAATAAGGGCATCCTGAAAGAGGGCTCGAGAAGCACCTATGCTCTCAGAGACCTGGCCACATGGTTGGAGGTGAAGGCAAAGGCGAAGAGCATCGCTCACCAGGCCACAATCTCCGCCATAGCCACAGGGGGAAGGAAGGAGTTTGAACGCCAGCAGGGACAGAACAGGCCAAATCCCACTACCATGTACTTAAATAGTGAGGCCGGAGAGGAACCTGGGAAAAAGACCCCTCTCAAGAGCAAGAACATCAAATTCCAGCCTTACTGCCCATATTGCAATATTAAGGGGCACTTCCTTGGCTCATGCCCCAGAGTAAAAAGCTCACTCAAACTCAATTGAAGGCCTGGATCACTTCAGGCGAGCGATGCTACAAGTGTGCCCGTAGCCATAAGGTGGAGACCTGCACATTGAGGAAACCCTGCAACCGCTGTAAAGAAATCCATCTCACCGTGTTGCATGATCTATTTCCCCAAGCAAAGAAGGAGCAGAGTATGCTCATGGTAGGAGCTGCAAAGGAGCTGTATCTCGACCAGCAGAACCGGTCTCCAAGGGTCATGTTGAAGGTGGTCAAGGTCACTCTGCAAAGTGAAGGGAGAAGCATTGATACATTCGCCGTTCTAGATGATGGGTCAGAAAGAACAATCATTCTCACAGCGGCCACCCGTCAGCTTAACCTGGAAGGGACCCCCGAGACCCTTAATCTCAGAACGGTGCGACACGATGTTATCCAAATGAAAGGCTCTGCTGTAACCTTCAGCATTTCACCTTCAGGAAACAGGGGCGTGGCCTATAACATCACCAATGCCTTCACGGCAGATGGCTTGAATCTCGCAGAGCACTCCTGCCCGGTAAGTGTTCTACAGAAACAATATCCTCATCTACGAGGATTGCCTCTTCCTAACCTGGCCAGAGTAGCACCACTTATCCTGATTGGGTCAGACCACCCACATCTCGTCACCCCGACTGAGCCTATACGAGCTGGACCAGAAGGAGGACCCATTGCTGTCCATACATCCTTGGGTTGGGCTGTGCAAGGTCCATCCCATCTACTTCTCTCCACCCAAGCTGTACAGTCACAGCAAGTCCTCTTCACCAGAAGCAATCCAGATGCAGCCACTGACCTCCTTCGGAATGTTGAGATGCTATGGAAGATGGACACCTTCTCCAACCGGAAGCTACAGGAGGTCACTCGCTCGAAAAATGACTCCTATGCATTAGACCTCCTGGAGAAGAGCACCACCACCACTGAAATGGATGGCGTTCGCAGGTATGCAACCCCACTGCTACGGGTGCCCAACCATCCTTCTCTGGCAACCACGACACGGGCTGTACTCCCACTACTGCGTGGAACAGAGCGACGCCTGGTGAAGAATCCTGAGCTTGCAGAAGTTCATAACCGAGAGATTCATAACCTTGTGAAGGCAGGCTACGTCACTGAAGTGACAGCTCATGAAGAGGGAAACGCACTCCGTGAATCCTGGTATCTCCCTCACCATGTTATCCAGCAACATGGTGGGAAGTATAGACTTGTCTTCAACTGTTCATTCCAAGCAGCTGGTCAAAGCCTGAATGACTGTCTACTCCCCGGACCAACCTTAGGTCCTTCCTTGCTCGGTGTCCTTCTCCGGTTCCGGCAGCACTCTACAGCCATCAGTGGAGACATCAAAGCCATGTTTCATCAGATTCGTTTACTGCCTTCCGACACCACACTGCTCCGGTTCATATGGCGAAATATGGAACGAGATGCAGAGCCCACAATCTATGAATGGCAGGTACTCCCATTCGGCACCACCTGCAGTCCTTGCTGTGCCATATACGCTCTGCAGAGACACGCACGGGAGCATCCAGACAGTGACCCAGAAGTATTGGATTCAGGGGAAAATGCCTTCTATGTGGATAACTGCTTACAAAGCATCCCATCCACAGCTGAAGCGAAATCACTCCTTGATAAAGTGCGGAATCTCCTGTCCAAAGGGGGATTTGAGGTCCGACAGTGGGCTAGTAACAGAGCGGAGGTTATCCAGCACCTCCCGCCACAAGCTAGGTCCAGTAGCAGTGAACTATGGCTAACGCAGTCTGGTGCTAACCCAGAAGAGCCCACTCTAGGACTGAGGTGGAGCTGCCTACCGGATACCCTGGGGTATAAGCACCGCTCATCCCCGAGTACCGAAACCCCCACTCTGCGCACCATCTATCGGACCCTGGCCAGTCAATACGATCCCCTTGGGTATATCCTGCCATACACAACACGGGCCAAAGTCTTAGTCCAGGACCTGTGGCAGACCAAGAGGGACTGGGATGAACCAATCCACCCAGCTGACCTAGTGGAACGATGGATCTGTTGGGAAACTGAGTTAACGGAGCTCTCTGATGTCCAAATGCCAAGATGTTATGTACCATCCTGTGTTGACCAACTGGGATCATGCCTGGAACTGCATGTGTTCTGTGACGCTTCGGAGCGAGCTTATGGGGCGGTTTCCTATCTTAGAGTGGAGGATAAGGCAGGCCACACCCATGTCTCCTTTGTCATGGCCAGGTCCAGGGTCGCACCCAAGAAGCAGTTGTCAATGCCTAGGCTGGAACTCAGTGCTGCCCTTTCCGGAGCCCAGTTGGCCTCTACCTTGCGAGCCGAGCTCACCTTGCCAATCCAAAGGATCATCTACTGGAGTGATTCGACCACTGTATTGACATGGCTCAAGTCGGAGTCCTGCAGGTATAAGGTGTTTGTCGGGACTCGCATTGCGGAAATCCAAGACCTAACAGAAGTCCAGGACTGGAGGTATGTTGATAGCATAAACAATCCTGCTGATGACATTACTAGAGGTAAAACCCTTAAGGAATTGGCTAAACCCCATCGCTGGAGCTTGGGACCACCATTCTTGTCCCAACCAGAGAACGAGTGGCCGACAGCCCCCAGGCGTGCGGCCCCTCCGCGACCGACTGAAGCTCATGAGTTAAGGAAGTCTGCCCAATGCTACAGCATTTCTATGGAACCAACAACGGCTCTCCCTGACCTAACACAATCCCAAACACTGCCGGATCTGATCACAGCCACAAACCAGACCTCAGATGGGGTGGCTTCTATACCTACCTCCCTCGCGGCAGAGACACTACTCCTCCAGCAAGCACAAGCAGTTAGCTTCCCTGAGGAGTTAAAAGCTCTGAAAGCCGGTAGGGAAGTGGCTAAGGGCAGCCGTCTTCTCTCTCTTGCCCCAGAATATGATCCAATCCTTGGAGTGATCAGAGTCGGAGGGAGGCTGCGCCAAGCGGAGGTTTTAGACCCAGATGCTATCCACCCAATTATCCTTGACTCCAGACACCCTCTTACCAGGCTCCTCATCAAGAGTTATGATGAGCGGCTTCTCCACCCAGGGCCAGAGAGGGTCTATGGGGAGATGAGGCGGAAGTACTGGATAATTGGAGGACGAGGAGCCATTCGTAAGCACCAATACGACTGCGTAGAATGTCAGAGATGGCGGGCCGGAGCTACGGTGCCCAAAATGGCAGATTTACCCCTGCTCGCTTGCGCCTCCTTAAACCACCCTTCTGGTCAACAGGAGTAGATTGCTTCGGCCCCTTGATGATCAAGTTAGGTCGTCGTGTGGAAAAGCGCTGGGGCATTCTATTCAAGTGTATGACAACCAGATGTGTCCACCTGGACCTACTGGAGAGTTTGGATACGGAAGCCTTCCTCATGGCCCTACGGCGGTTTATCTCCCGACGGGGGAAACCCTACGAGATCCTGGCTGACAGAGGTACGAACTTCAAGGCAGGAGAAGCCAGGTTGGAGGAAGCCTTCCAAGCCATGGAACCCAGCCTCCAGGATCAGCTGATGGACCAACAAATCTCATTCAAATTTAACCCTCCAGGCGCTCCTCATTTTGGAGGAACATGGGAGCGAGAGATCAAATCTGTAAAGACGGCCTTACGAGTCGTACTAGGGGACCAAACTGTCACTGAAACGGTCTTGAGGACTGTCCTGATAGAGGTGGAAGGGATTCTGAACTCCAAACCCTTGGGATCTCTCTCTGCAGACATCGCTGACCCCGATCCGGTTACACCGAATATGCTCTTGATGGGACGCCGAGATGCGTCACTTCCTCAAGCCATGTATGCTGATACCAACCTCGTAGGCAGACGCCGGTGGCGACACAGCCAAATCTTAGCTGACCATTTTTGGGCCCGATTCATTCGGGATTACCTACCAAGTCTACAGCACAGAGGAAATGGCGGAGAGAAATGGCCAGCCTGGAAACTGGCCAAGTAGTAATGATGGTGGACCCTCAGCTGCCTCGAGCCTCCTGGCCGGTGGGCCGTATAACTAAGACCATGCCTGGGACCGATGGTCGTGTTAGATCAGTGGAAATCCAGGTGAAGAACCGGACATATATCCGGCCAGTTGCCCGACTGATTCCTCTCCCTGAGATGACAGAGGATGGGGAGCAATGAGCCTTTTTGAGGAATGTGGAAATTAACAAATTTCCGGGGTGGCTGTAGAAAAGGCCCATGGAGTTGGTGGAATACTCCTTTAATTAATTGCCATTTACTCAGCTGGGCCAGGGGCGCTTTAATTAGGTCAGGTGGAAATGTCCAACAGATCTCAACTCCATAAAAGGAGGAAATTGCCATTGCTTGATCTCGCTGCTTTCTCTTCCCTAAATCCATCTGATCCAGAAGTTCCGTGCGTCCATGAATCCACACTACCAGTAAATATACCACTTTATGGTTAAAGGAATTCCTGCCTCAGTCTCATACATTCCTCTGTCACCTGACACGTGACCACCTGTTCACCTTCACTGTCAGTCATCCTACCTGTCCAGCAACCCACACAGATTCCACTAATCTTTCAGCTCTACTTCAGACAGGGGGTTTATAGGGCTCTGGTAAAACTTAGTGCACAATTTCAGACACAGCATCTCTCTCTCTCTCTCTCTCAAAACCAATCTAAGGAGAAGATCCACAGTTCCTTCCTTAGAGCCTTCTCCTCCAATTCATTTGAAAAGGACGAGAGGGGAGAGTAGGTGGGGAATCATGGGAAGACTCATTGAGAAAGAGTCCTAGGCTATTCATGTAATGGGTTTTGAGTTGAGTGACTCACATACATACCTTGCCACCAATGATCACAGTCCGGGGAACAAAAGGTGCTTTTGGGTTCTTCTTGATGCCTTAAAAAAAAGAAAAAAAAAGATGACTTGTTCACACTTTAGGTATTACATATTATAAAGACTTAATTAAGCCTTCATAACCCTTTATACGCCCTACATAGAAGCTTCACAAATCATTTATAAGCAGATGTCATTCTAAAATCAAAGTGAAAGCTATGATCCCTTATTGAAAGCTATGATCCCTTATTGAAAGCTATGATCCCTTGTTAAATCCACTTCTATCAGTGTAGATGAAGGGGAGGAGACATGTAGATGAAGGGGAGGAGACATGTAGATGAAGGGGAGGAGACATGTAAAAAGAAGGATTTTTAAGCCTTGAGACAATTGAGACATGGATTGTATGTGTTTGCCATTCAGAGGGTGAATTGGAAAGACAAAACATGTAAGTGCCTTTGAATGGGTTACGGTAGTAGGTGTCAGACGCACCGGTTTGTGTCAAGAACTGCATCGCAGTGCTAGAGGCGTCGCTACAGGCCCGGGTTCGATCCCGGGCTGTATCACAACCGGCCATGATCGCCATAGGGCGTCAGTTGAACGGTGTTTCCTCCGACACATTGGTGCGGCTGGTTTCTGGGGTAAGCGGGCGGCAGGGTGGCCTAGTGGTTAGAGTGTAGAGGCGGCAGGGTAGCCTAGTGGTTAGAGTGTAGAGGCGGCAGGGTAGCCTGGTGGTTAGAGTGTAGAGGCGGCAGGGTAGCCTGGTGGTTAGAGCGTTGGACTAGTAACCGGAAGGTTGCAAGTTCAAATCCCCGAGCTGACAAGGTACAAATCTGTCGTTCTGCCCCTGAACAGGCAGTTAACCCACTGTTCCCAGGCCGTCATTGAAAATAAGAATTTGTTCTTGCCGAGTTAAATAAAGGTAAAATAAATAAATTAAGGAGAGCGGTTTGGTGGGTCATGTTTTGGAGTAGCCCGTTGGGGAGTTGCAGCGACGAGACAAGATCGAAATTGGGGAGAGAATAAAATAAAAATAATAATAAATATATATATATATAAAAAGAACTGCGATGCTGTTGGGTTTTTCAGCTCAACAGTTTTCCTGTGTGCATCAACAATTGTCCACTCCCCAAAGGACATCCAGCCAACTTGATGCAACTGTGGAAAGCATTGAAAGCACTGTGGAACGCTTTCCACACCTTGCAGAGTCCATGCCCCGAAGAATTGAGGCTGTTCTGAGGGCGCAAGGGGGGGATGCAACACAATATTGTAACGCCAGGGTAGTGGGTTCGATCCCCGGGACCACCCATACGTAGAATGTATGCACACATGACTGTAAGTCGCTTTGGATAAAAGCGTCTGCTAAATGGCATATATTATTATTATTATGAAGCTGTTCCTAATGTTTTGTACACTCAGTGTAGGGTACTGTGGTCTAGATAGGGGGTAGGGTGCTGTGGTCTAGATAGGGGTAGGGTGCTGTGGTCTAGATAGGGGGTAGGGTGCTGTGGTCTAGATAGGGGGTAGGGTGCTGTGGTCTGTATAGGGGGTAGGGTTGTCTGTATAGGGGTAGGGTGCTGTGGTCTAGATAGGGGATAGGGTGCTGTGGTCTGTATAGGGGGTAGGGTTGTCTGTATAGGGGGTATGGTGCTGTGGTCTAGATAGGGGTAGGGTGGTCTGTATAGTGGGTAGGATGGTCTGTATAGGGGTAGGATGGTCTGTATAGGGGGTAGGGTGCTCTTAATAGGGGTAGGGTGGTCTGTATAGGGGGTAGGGTGGTCTGTATAGGGGGTAAGGTGCTGTGGTCTAGATAGGGGTAGGGTGGTCTGTATAGGGGGTAGGGTGGTCTGTATAGGGGTAGGGTGCTCTGTATAGGGGGTAGGGTGGTCTGTATAGGGGTAGGGTGGTCTGTATAGGGGGTAGGGTGGTCTGTATAGGGGTAGGGTGGTCTGTATAGGGGGTAGGGTGCTGTGGTCTAGATAGGGGTTAGGGTGGTCTGTATAGGGGGTAGGGTGGTCTGTATAGGGGGTAGGGTGGTCTAGATAGGGGGTAGGGTGGTCTGTATAGGGGGTAGGGTGGTCTGTATAGGGGGTAGGGTGGTCTAGATAGGGGGTAGGGTGCTGTGACATACGGTTGTACATGGTGATAATGTGAAGGCAGTTGAGGAGCTTGTACTCGTGAATCCTCTTGACGTGGACGTGGAACATGGAGGACAGGTTGATGTTCACCTTGTACTCTTTCTCCAGGTACTGGGAAAACTGCACCTTGTTGTCCTGTGGCACACAAATGCATAGACCACAATGGAAATGATTTGTAAAAGCTTTCTTGGTGTTATTCTTGAGTACTTTATATGCAGTATAACTACTTATTGAATTGTGTCTGTAAAATGTGAACGAAAAAATGCCCCCAAATGCCTCGTGTACAAGGAACAAAATGGAATGTTGCAAACAATATTCGGATATATAAATAAATAAATAAATATATATATATATATATATAGGGGTCATTTTATGCCAATAGTATTGTAAATATGATCTGTTTCATGTTATGATCTGTTGCTAATTAAGGGGGAGGTTGATGTGGTTGAAGTCTGACCTGCTTGACATTAGAGACGTCTCTAATGAAGGCATCATCATTGACCAACTCATTGAGCTTCTGTAACTGACTGAGGTCTTTCACATATTCCTCCCCAATGGCCTAGAAACAAAGACAAAGTGTATGAACACGACAAGGCAAAATGAGAAAGAAAACAGAATAAGATAAAGCAACGGTCAAAGAGAGACAATGGTCAATAAAGACGGCCAATTAAACCTCAGCGATTAGCTCAGCCAATCCCGGATTACAGAGGAGGAGCCAGCGCCTAGGAGTGATGCCATTGGTCTTGTTCTGGAATTTATCCGGTTCTAATTCGCTGAAGTCTCGGAACCTTTCAAAACAAAAAGGAGATATTTTCTAGAATCTAAAAAGAGTTATTGGAGAGAGAGAGAGAGAGAGTGAGAGAGAGAGAGACACAGAGAGAGAGAGAGAGAGAGAGAGAGAGAGAGAGAGAGAGAGAGAGACAGAGAGACAGAGAGACAGAGAGACAGAGAGACAGAGAGAGAGAGAGAGAGAGAGAGAGAGAGAGAGAGAGAGAGAGACAGAGAGAGACACAGAGAGAGACACAGAGAGAGAGAGAGAGTGAAGACAGGACCTTGTTCAATCGGGCACACCGAAGAAAAACAGTTCAAAGCACTTTTACAATGTAAAACAAAAAAACAAGCGTTTCTGATTGGATAATTACAGACAGAACTTCAAAGTCAGTTTCAGTGTTTTCTTCCGTTTTGTGCCTACTGAACACGACCTAGACAAGACCCCATCTTACACGTCATTCTTGATGATGTTGGAGTGTATCTCTGCAACTCCGTTGACAGCGTGAGATCCCACGATGCACAGATGGGCCATGTTGACCCTCTTGCCCCCGTCTTCCTCGATCAGAGACATCCTGCGTATCCTATCCAGGTCTCCTGGAAAGAGAGCTCTAATCCCCTGGAGCAACAGCAGAAACATACAACCAGTCAGTTGGTCCCAATCTGCTCCACATCCCTCCTAAACCCTATATAGTAAATCTGAATAGGCTGGACAAGTACAGTAGAAGCAGGGTACCGCTGTGGTTTCCACCACAACTTCCATATTACACATCTACAAACGTGGACGAATTAGGGCCAAGGAGGAGTAGGGAGCTAATTGAGACATACGGTCGCCAACCCCCAGTATCTACGCTATGGTAACCTACCCCAAGTGTCTACGCTACGGTAACCTAGCCCCAGTGTCTACGCTACGGTAACCTAGCCCCAGTGTCTACGCTACGGTAACCTACCCCCAGTGTCTACGCTACGGTAACCTACCCCCAGTGTCTACGGTAACCTACCCCCAGTGTCTACGCTACGGTAACCTATCCCCAGTGCCTACACTACGGTAACCTACCCCCAGTGCCTACACTACGGTAACCTACCCCCAGTGCCTACACTACGGTAACCTACCCCCAGTGTCTACGGTAACCTACCCCCAGTGCCTACGCTATGGTAACCTACCCCCAGTGTCTACGCTACGGTAACCTACCCCCAGTATCTACGCTATGGTAACCTACCCCCAGTATCTACGCTACGGTAACCTACCCCCAGTATCTACGCTACGGTAACCTACCCCCAGTGCCTACGCTATGGTAACCTACCCCCAGTGTCTACGGTCGCCTAACCCCAGTGTTTACGCTACGGTAACCTAACCCAGTGTCTACGGTAACCTACCTCCAGTGTCTACGGTAACCTACCCCCAGTGTCTACGCTACGGTAACCTATCCCCAGTGCCTACACTACGGTAACCTACCCCCAGTGTCTACGGTAACCTACCCCCAGTGCCTACGCTATGGTAACCTACCCCCAGTATCTACGCTACGGTAACCTACCCCCAGTGTCTACGGTAACCTACCCTCAGTGTCTACGGTAACCTACCCCCAGTGTCTACGCTACGGTAACCTATCCCCAGTGCCTACACTACGGTAACCTACCCCCAGTGCCTACACTACGGTAACCTACCCCCAGTGCCTACACTACGGTAACCTACCCCCAGTGTCTACGGTAACCTACCCCCAGTGCCTACGCTATGGTAACCTACCCCCAGTGTCTACGCTACGGTAACCTACCCCCAGTATCTACGCTATGGTAACCTACCCCCAGTATCTACGCTACGGTAACCTACCCCCAGTATCTACGCTACGGTAACCTACCCCCAGTATCTACGCTACGGTAACCTACCCCCAGTGCCTACGCTATGGTAACCTACCCCAGTATCTACGCTATGGTAACCTACCCCCAGTATCTACGCTATGGTAACCTACCCCCAGTATCTACGCTATGGTAACCTACCCCCAGTATCTACGCTATGGTAACCTACCCCCAGTATCTACGCAATGGTAACCTACCCCCAGTGCCTACGCTATGGAAACCTATCCCCAGTGCCTACACTACGGTAACCTACCCCCAGTGCCTACACTACGGTAACCTACCCCCAGTGCCTACACTACGGTAACCTACCCCCAGTGTCTACGGTAACCTACCCCCAGTGCCTACGCTATGGTAACCTACCCCCAGTGCCTACGCTACGGTAACCTACCCTCAGTGTCTACGCTACGGTCGCCTACCCCCAGTGTCTACGGTAACCTACCCCCAGTGTCTACGGTAACCTACCCCCAGTGTCTACGCTACGGTAACCTACCCCCAGTGTCTACGCCACGGTAACCTACCCCCGGTGTCTACGCTACAGTCGCCTACCCCCAGTATCTACGCTACGGTCGCCTACCCCCAGTGTCTACGCTACGGTCGCCTAACCCCAGTGTCTACGGTCGCCTACCCCCAGTGTCTACGCTACGGTAACCTACCCCCAGTGTCTACGATACGGTAACCTACCCCCAGTGTCTACGCTACGGTAACCTACCCCCAGTGCCTACGCTACGGTCGCCTACCCC
The DNA here is from genome assembly GCF_021184085.1 of Oncorhynchus gorbuscha. Taxonomy (NCBI): domain Eukaryota; kingdom Metazoa; phylum Chordata; class Actinopteri; order Salmoniformes; family Salmonidae; genus Oncorhynchus; species Oncorhynchus gorbuscha. Next base: position 4,626,519 of record NC_060189.1, read on the forward strand.
CAGTGCCTACGCTACGGTCGCCTACCCACAGTGTCTACGCTACGGTCGCCTACCCCCAGTATCTACGCTATGGTCGCCTACCCCCAGTGTCTACGCTACGGTAACCTACCCCCAGTGTCTACGCTACGGTAACCTACCCCCAGTGTCTACGGTAACCTACCCCCAGTGTCTACGGTCGCCTAACCCCAGTGTTTACGCTACGGTCGCCTAACCCCAGTGTTTACGCACGGTAGCCTAACCCAGTGTCTACGGTAACCTACCCCCAGTGTCTTCGGTAACCTACCCCCAGTGTCTACGGTAACCTACCCCCAGTATCTACGGTAACCTACCCCCAGTGTCTACAGTACGGTCGCCTACCCCGGTGTCTATGGTACGGTCGCCTACCCCCAGTGTCTACGGTACGGTCGCCTACCCCCAGTGTCTACGGTACGGTCGCCTACCCCCAGTGTCTACGGTAACCTACCCCCAGTGTCTACGGTCGCCTAACCCCAGTGTTTACGCTACGGTCGCCTAACCCCAGTGTTTACGCTACGGTAACCTAACCCAGTGTCTACGGTAACCTACCTCCAGTGTCTACGGTAACCTACCTCCAGTGTCTACGGTAACCTACCTCCAGTGTCTACGGTAACCTACCTCCAGTGTCTACGGTAACCTACCCCCAGTGTCTACGGTAACCTACCCCCAGTGTTTACGGTAACCTACCCCCAGTGTCTACGGTAACCTACCCCCAGTGTCTACGGTAACCTACCCCCAGTGTCTACGGTAACCTACCCCCAGTGTCTACGGTAACCTACCCCCAGTGTCTACGGTAACCTACCCCCAGTGTCTACGGTAACCTACCCCCAGTGTCTACGGTCGCCTAACCCCAGTGTTTACGCTAAGGTCGCCTAACCCCAGTGTTTACGCTAAGGTCGCCTAACCCCAGTGTCTACGGTAACCTACTCCCAGTGTCTACGGTACGGTCGCCTCAGTGTCTACGTTAACCTACCCCCAGTGTCTACGGTAAACTACCCCCAGTGTCTACGGTAACCTACCCCCAGTGTCTACAGTAACCTACTCCCAGTGTCTACGGTAACCTACCCCCAGTGTCTACGGTAAACTACCCCCAGTGTCTACGGTAACCTACCCCCAGTGTCTACGGTAACCTACCCCCAGTGATCTCAGCTAGGTACGTACATCAGTCAGGATACGACCCACTGAACCCAGTCTATACAGGAAGTACATCAGAATACGACCCACTGAACCCAGTCTATAGTGGTACATCTGAATACCACCCACTGAACCCAGTCTATAGTGGTACATCAGAATACCACTCACTGAACCCAGTCTATAGTGGTACATCAGAATACCACCCACTGAACCCAGTCTATACAGTACGTACGTCCAGGTGGCCCTGGTTGATCCTGTAGATGATCTGAAGGTGTCTGGGTAGCAGGGTCTCCAGCAGGCCAACGGGCCAGCGCCTCGGGAAGCACCGTGTGATTGGTGTACGCAAAGGTCCGCTTGGTGATGGCCCACGCCTGAGGAGAGACAGGTTCCACTAATACAGTAAACATTTCCTGAACATTCACATTAGGACTTATGACAGTTAGCCAAGGTTAGTTGGATTTTCATATAAGAAATGTCTTTAATATCATCATAACAATGTACAATATAATAATCTCTCTCTAAACGCACCGTGTCCCAGTCGAGTTTCTCAACGTCCACAAAGACCCTCATGAGCTCCGGGATGGCCATCGCAGGATGAGTGTCATTCAGCTGGATGGCCACCTGTCAACACAATCAACCAAACAGATTTTTTTGTTGCGATTCAGACATCATAGAAAATCGATAACACATCACAGGTAATCAATAAGTAACCTTCTCTGGGAAGCTGTCGAAAGACACTGGCCCGTGGAGCCCTTCTTGGATATCTTGAAGCGTCGGATGATGTCCTGAAGTGTGGCCGCCACCACAAAGTACTCCTGCTTCAGTCGTAGCTCCTTTCCCTCAAAGAACTACAACAATGAAGAAGGAGAGGAATCAAGAACTACAACCCCTCAACAAGAGGAGAGGAATCAAGTCATTAGGAGTTAGAAACACACTAGCCCAGTGTTTCCCAAACTCAGTCCTCGGGATCACAAATGGTGCCCATTTTGTTTTTTTAAATCATCGAAGCTCGATGATTAGTTGAATCAGCTGTGTAGCACTAGGGGCAAAACCCAAAATGTGGATCCGAGTTTAGAAAACCCTGAAACCCTAAAACCCATGCTGTCTGTTAAACTCCTACGGTCATTACTATGCCAACGTCCATAGGAGTTGACTCTAAATATCAGTTCTGTTATACTCACAGACAATATTTTTACAGTTTGGAAACTTTAGAGTGTTTTCTATCCTAAGCTGTCAATTATATGCATATTCTAGCATGTGGTCCTGAGAAATAGGCAGTTAGAGAGCCCCCTAGTTTCAAGAGGTTAAAAAATAGTGCCCCCTAGTTTCAAGAGGTTAAACCCCTGCGGTCATTTCTATGCCAACGTCCATAGGAGTTGGCTCTACAGCCGCGCACAAACAGATCTGGAATCAGGTTACAGATATACCAGCGTATCAAAATGGACTCACACCTACGTGGCCAATGCGGAACTTACGTTATCGTTGGGGTAGAGGACACGAGAAATATTCTCCGCCAGATTCCTGTCCAGAACAGCTTGGATGTAATCCCCAACATTGACTGAGGAGAGATCATAGAATTTTTTTTTTTCAGAAATCCTGTTTGGAGGATTCCAGATATCCATCTTTTTCCCTTCTGATTTTGGGACTCTTTCAACAGGGATTTCTGGAATTCCTGGGAATTTTAGTAAAGTTACCAGAAGAAGTTAAAGTTAGTTCTACTGCTTTAAAAAAATGTATTCCCCTCAAATCAGTGACTGATTTATACCTGGGACACCAGGTGGGTGCAATTAATTATCAGGTAGAACAGAACACAAGCAGGCTCTGGACCTCATAGGGTAAGAGTTGAATAGAGTACCACAGTAGGAGTCACAATACCCATAATGATGATTTATAAATACGTTCACCTGTATTTACCCCCCGTCAAAATGAAATGCTAATTAGCTGCTAATGTGGCTATCATAAAGAACTACAAATGTAAGAATCTCTTTGTATTAGCTATTTAATACCTCAAAGCAAAAGGTGTCAGCTAGGGATGACTTGCTGGAGCTTGTGTAACAGTATAATTTTAAACCGTCCCCTCGCCCATACCCGGGCACGAACCAGGGACCTTCTGCACACATCAACAACAGTCACCCACGAAGCACCCAGATCTGTTTGTGCTCTTGCAAACTCTATTGCCCATTGTCAAGACAATGGCATGATGGCACAAACAGAGTGGCACTCAGGCTAATGAAGCAATAGATATGAGCATAATTGTTCATAGTACAAAGTAGTAGTATTATATTATAGTAGTGGTATTATAGTATAGTAGTAGTATTATAGTATAGTAGTATTATAGTATAGTGGTAGTATTATAGTATAGTAGTAGTACATCATAGCAGTAATATAGTATAGCAGTAGTATTATGGTATAGTGGTATTATTATATCACGGTAGCATTATAGTATAGTATTAGTATAGTAGCGGTATTGTAGTATAGTAGTAGTATTATAGCATTACAGTAGTGTGGCGAATCGCATCTCTGCATGTCTGGCAGACATATCAGTGTGGATGACGGATCACCACCTCAAGCTGAACCTCGGCAAGACGGAGCTGCTCTTCCTCCCGGGGAAGGACTGCCCGTTCCATGATCTCGCCATCACGGTTGACAACTCCATTGTGTCCTCCTCCCAGAGCGCTAAGAACCTTGGCGTGATCCTGGACAACACCCTGTCGTTCTCAACCAACATCAAGGCGGTGGCCCGTTCCTGTAGGTTCATGCTCTACAACATCCGCAGAGTACGACCCTGCCTCACACAGGAAGCGGCACAGGTCCTAATCCAGGCACTTGTCATCTCCCGTCTGGATTACTGCAACTCGCTGTTGGCTGGGCTCCCTGCCTGTGCCATTAAACCCTTTCAACTCATCCAGAACGCCGCAGCCCGTCTGGTGTTCAACCTTCCCAAGTTCTCTCACGTCACCCCGCTCCTCCGTTCTCTCCACTGGCTTCCAGTTGAAGCTCGCATCCGCTACAAGACCATGGTGCTTGCCTACGGAGCTGTGAGGGGAACGGCACCTCAGTACCTCCAGGCTCTGATCAGGCCCTACACCCAAACAAGGGCACTGCGTTCATCCACCTCTGGCCTGCTCGCCTCCCTACCACTGAGGAAGTACAGCTCCCGCTCAGCCCAGTCAAAACTGTTCGCTGCTCTGGCCCCCAATGGTGGAACAAACTCCCTCACGACGCCAGGACAGCGGAGTCAATCACCACCTTCCGGAGACACCTGAAACCCCACCTCTTTAAGGAATACCTAGGATAGGATAAGTAATCCCTCTCACCCCCCCTTTAAGATTTAGATGCACTATTGTAAAGTGACTGTTCCACTCGATGTCATAAGGTGAATGCACCAATTTCCAGGGTTTTCCTTCGTGTCTTTAAGTAATGGACTGTCTTTTCTCTTTGCTTATTTGAGCTGTTCTTGCCATAATATGTACTTGGTCGTTCACCAATTAGGGCTATCTTCTGTATACCACCTCTAGCTTCTTACAACACAACTGATTGGCTCAAATACATCATTAAGGAAAGAAATTCCACAAATTAACTTTTAACAAGACACGCCTGTTAATTGAAATGCATTCCAGGTGACTACATCATGAAGCTGGTTGAGAGAATGCCAAGAGTGTGCAAAGCTGTCAAGGCAAAGGGTGGCTACTTTGAAGAATCTCAAATACAAAATATATTTTGATTTGTTTAACACATGTTTTGGTTACTACATGATTCCATGTGTGTTATTTCATAGTTTTGATGTCTTCACAATTATTCTACAATGTAAAAAAATAGTAAAAATAAAGAAAAACCCTTGAATGAGTAGCTGTCTAAACTTTTGGATGGTACTGTATATAATAGTATAGTAGTATTCTAGTATAGTATCTCAGTTGAAGGTAGGCCTCAAGTGCGAGCAAGGAGGCCTACAAACCTGACTCAGTTACACCAGCGCTGTCAGGAGGAATGGGCCAAAATTACCCCAACTTATTGTGGGAAGCTTGTGGAATGCTACCCGAAACGTTTTCCCAAAGTTAAACATTTTAAAGGCAATGCTATCAAATCCTAATTGAGCGTATGTAAACTTCTGACCCACTGGGAATGTGATGAAAGAAATAAAAGCTGAAATAAATCATACTCTACTATTATTCTGACATTTCACATTCTTAAAATAAAAGTGGTGATCCTAGCTGACCTATGACAGGATTTTCTTTTACTATGATTAAATGTCAGGAATTGTGAAAAACTGAGTTTAAATGTCTTTGGCTAAGGTGTATGTAAACTCCCGACTTCAACCGTAGTAGTATAGTATGTATAATAGTAGTATAGTGTGTATAATAGTATTATACTATAGTAGTATTATAGTATATATAGTAGTAGGTACAGAAGGCAGTTCATATTGAGAGTATGTTAAGCCTCTGCAGACTAAACTCTTTGAAGAGGCCAGTGTTACTGAGTGGATTATCCTGGCTGAATAAAATAATTCAATTAAGAAAGATTTAGATTTAGACGCCCCCCCCATGGTCCCTAGTCAAAAATAGTGCACTACGTAGGGAATAGGGTGCCATTTGGCACGCAGAGGGTGCCTGTTGCCGGTGGTTTGCCTAGAGGTTGAGAAAGCTATTGTGTTGTTGCCCTTTTGTTAAGACTCTGATAAAGACCTACAGTACCTTCTATACACGGCTGAGGGGTTTTGCCCTTTTGTTAAGACTCTGATAAAGACCTACAGTACCTTCTATACACGGCTGAGGGGTTTTGCCCTTTTGTTAAGACTCTGATAAAGACCTACAGTACCTTCTATACACGGCTGAGGGGTTTTGCCCTTTTGTTAAGACTCTGATAAAGACCTACAGTACCTTCTATACACGGCTGAGGGGTTTTGCCCTTTTGAATTTGCCCTGTGTGATGTAGTTTAGAGCGCTATAACCTGCTTTTACTGATTATTCATTGACTGAAGTGACGAGGCACAAAGTGTTTAAGAAATGAGAGTGTACTGCAAATAATGAAATCTTATCATACACCCCCCCCCCCCCCACACACAAAATGCTATTAACCCGATATTGAAAAAGGTGACAGATTGAAATGTTTTAAGGTATGATAGTCGTGCGTCTAACTTTCTCACTCATCATTATTTCATGATTCATTCGGGATGATCTGTAATCAAGGTAGCATCCACATTCATGTAGAAGTGTTTAGAAAACATATTCTATTCTTATTTACAATAAAAGGTTTTGGGTGAGAGGGATAAGTATTCCCTCTCACCCCCCCCCCCTTAAAAGATTTAGATGCACTATTGTAAAGTGACTGTTCCACTGGATGTCATAAGGTGAATGCACCAATTTGTAAGTCGCTCTGGATAAGAGCGTCTGCTAAATGACTTAAATGTAAATGATTTACCATGCATTTGTATTGGGCACATGATAATCTGAAACACGACAGAGTTACACGCTTGATGTAGTCATTGCATGCCAGGAATATAAGACTATACTTTTTACGACTTTAATACACATGTGAATGACCGAATAGTGTTGTCAGTTATAAATCGGTTGACCAGATATGGATAAAAATAACCTCAAATTAAAGATGTCAGTCTGCACTTTATTATATCAAATTTAAAACCCAAAGTGCTGGACTACAGAGCCAAAAACAACGACAAAATGGGTCACTGTCCCAATACAGTTGGAACTCGCTGTATAAATAAAACAAAAATGGATGTAGCAATACCAGATTGTCCCTTTAAATGCAGTAGATTTATGCAGTGAAAAGTGTTGTGGATATTACCTGCCAACCTTCCTTGATCTTCTGATTGAAGATTCCATATTCATAACGGATGCCGTAACCGTACGCTGCCAGACCCAGGGTGGCCATCGAGTCCAGGAAACAAGCTATATTATATATATACACACACACATATACACACACACACAGGACAAAATATACACACACACACACACACAGGACAAAATATACACACACAGGACAAAATATACACACACACACACACACACACACACACACACACACACACACACACACACACACACACACACACACACACACACACACACACACACACACACACACACACACACACACACACACACACACACACAGGACAAAATAATGTAAATGTTCAATAGAAACACTACGTTTATTATTATTGGATGAAGGATACAGTGGATGTCAAGACAAACTGTATGGATGAAGTGTAGTACAGGGACAAGGGGTGGTGGTGATGGGGGTGGTGGTGGGGGACAGGCTCCTAGTGGTGGTGGTGGTGGTGGTGGTGGGGGGACAGGCTCCTAGTGGTTGTGGTGGTGGTGGGGGGGACAGGCTCCTAGTGGTGGTGGTGGTGGTGGTGGTGGTGGGGGGACAGGCTCCTAGTGGTGGTGGTGGTGGGGGGACAGGCTCCTAGTGGTGGTGGTGGGGGGACAGGCTCCTAGTGGTGGTGGTGGTGGTGGGGGACAGGCTCCTAGTGGTGGTGGTGGTGGTGGTGGTGGGGCGGGACAGCCTCCTAGCGGTGGTGGTGGGGAGGGATAGCCTCCTGGTGGTGGTGGTGGGGCGGGACAGCCTCCTGGTGGTGGTGGGGCGGGACAGCCTCCTGGTGGTGGTGGGGCGGGACAGCCTCCTAGTGGTGGTGGTGGGGCGGGACAGCCTCCTAGTGGTGGTGCTGGTGGGGCGGGACAGCCTCCTAGTAGTGGTGCTGGTGGGGCGGGACAGCCTCCTAGTGGTGGTGCTGGTGGGGCTCCTAGGGACAGCCTAGTGGTGGTGGTGGTGGTGGTGGTGGTGGTGGTGGGGGGACAGGCTCCTAGTGGTGGTGGTGGTGGTGGGGACAGGCTCCTAGTGGTGGTGGTGGTGGTGGGGGGGGGCGGGACAGGCTCCTAGTGGTGGTGGTGGTGGTGGGGCGGGACAGCCTCCTAGCGGTGGTGGTGGGGAGGGATAGCCTCCTGGTGGTGGTGGTGGGGCGGGACAGCCTCCTGGTGGTGGTGGGGCGGGACAGCCTCCTGGTGGTGGTGGGGCGGGACAGCCTCCTAGTGGTGGTGGTGGTGCGGAACAGCCTCCTAGTGGTGGTGGTGGGGCGGGACAGCCTCCTAGTGGTGGTGCTGGTGGGGCGGGACAGCCTCCTAGTGGTGGTGCTGGTGGGGCGGGACAGCCTCCTAGTGGTGGTGGTGGGGAGGGACAGCCTCCTGGTGGTGGTGGTGGTGGTGGTGGTGGTGGTGGTGGGGCGGGACAGCCTCCTGGTGGTGGTGGTGGTGGGGCGGACGGCCTCCTAGTGGTGGACAGCCTCCTCGCGTTGATGCGGACAGCAGCCTCCTAGGTTGAGTAAACTTCCTGTTCTGGTGAGCCAACAGCAGCCTCCTAGGGTTGAGTAAACGTCCTGTTCTGGTGAGCCAACAGCATCCTAACACACACTGACAGACTGACAGACAGACAGACACATGGATCTTGGTACTGTACCTGCCAGTCTGCCCAGGCCTCCGTTCCCCAGCCCTGCATCCTCCTCCATCTCCTCCAGATCCTCCATGTCCAAACCCAGCTACATTACAGACATAAAAAAAAAAACTCAAATTCAGTTCGCTCAACTCACAGTCCCATATTAAAGGCTAGTTTATACCCCACAAGTCGCTACTCTAAATAGCGTTGGGTAGCTTAGCAATGCTACGCAGACATGTTCAGTCCTGCAATTCATACCTCTGTGCAGGATCACCATCTTGCGAAGCGTTCTTGCGTTGTGTACTCAAGGTGTAAACTAGGCTTTTATAGTGTCCAATAATGTGTTTGAGCTCATGCATTACTTGACACTCAAAGTTGATAAAAGTAATGACTGAGGTTGTGTGTTAGTCATGCTGTCACAGTTCTTGAGAAAGTCTGTCTCTTATAAGAAAGCTTGTTTGCCTGCGGCACTAGTCGTTTCTGCTTGCAGCCATGCCGGTGTGTCCCTGACGTCTACAAGGTTCCATCTCACCTGGCTGGTAGACTGTCTACAAGGTTCCATCTCACCTGGCTGGTAGACTGTCTACAAGGGTCCATCTCACCTGGCTGGTAGACTGTCTACAAGGGTCCATCTCACCTGGCTGGTAGACTGTCTACAAGGGTCCATCTCACCTGGCTGGTAGACTGTCTACAAGGGTCCATCTCACCTGGCTGGTAGACTGTCTACAAGGGTCCATCTCACCTGGCTGGTAGACTGTCTACAAGGGTCCATCTCACCTGGCTGGTAGACTGTCTACAAGGGTCCATCTCACCTGGCTGGTAGACTGTCTACAAGGGTCCATCTCACCTGGCTGGTAGACTGTCTACAAGGGTCCATCTCACCTGGCTGGTAGACTGTCTACAAGGGTCCATCTCACCTGGCTGGTAGACTGTCTACAAGGGTCCATCTCACCTGGCTGGTAGACTGTCTACAAGGGTCCATCTCACCTGGCTGGTAGACTGTCTACAAGGGTCCATCTCACCTGGCTGGTAGACTGTCTACAAGGGTCCATCTCACCTGGCTGGTAGACTGTCTACAAGGGTCCATCTCACCTGGCTGGTAGACTGTCTACAAGGGTCCATCTCACCTGGCTGGTAGACTGTCTACAAGGGTCCATCTCACCTGGCTGGTAGACTGTCTACAAGGGTCCATCTCACCTGGCTGGTAGACTGTCTACAAGGGTCCATCTCACCTGGCTGGTAGACTGTCTACAAGGGTCCATCTCACCTGGCTGGTAGACTGTCTACAAGGGTCCATCTCACCTGGCTGGTAGACTGTCTACAAGGGTCCATCTCACCTGGCTGGTAGACTGTCTACAAGGGTCCATCTCACCTGGCTGGTAGACTGTCTACAAGGGTCCATCTCACCTGGCTGGTAGACTGTCTACAAGGGTCCATCTCACCTGGCTGGTAGACTGTCTACAAGGGTCCATCTCACCTGGCTGGTAGACTGTCTACAAGGGTCCATCTCACCTGGCTGGTAGACTGTCTACAAGGGTCCATCTCACCTGGCTGGTAGACTGTCTACAAGGGTCCATCTCACCTGGCTGGTAGACTGTCTACAAGGGTCCATCTCACCTGGCTGGTAGACTGTCTACAAGGGTCCATCTCACCTGGCTGGTAGACTGTCTACAAGGGTCCATCTCACCTGGCTGGTAGACTGTCTACAAGGGTCCATCTCACCTGGCTGGTAGACTGTCTACAAGGGTCCATCTCACCTGGCTGGTAGTCTGTCTACAAGGGTCCATCTCACCTGGCTGGTAGACTGTCTACAAGGGTCCATCTCACCTGGCTGGTAGACTGTCTACAAGGGTCCATCTCACCTGGTAGACTGTCTACAAGGTTCAAGCTCACCTGGTAGACTGTCTACAAGGTTCCATCTCACCTGGTGGACTGTGTATAAGGTTCAAGCTCACCTGGTAGATGGCCTCGTCACAGGCGTTCTGCAGCCCCAGGTTAATCATGGTGTTCTGGAGGGTTCTGCCCATGTAGAACTCCAGGGAGAGGTAGTACACCCGCTGGACAGGAGAACAGGAACATTTAGCAGTGGCTCTGTCTCGACACTCAGTTTCTGCACTGTATCCCTCTCATCTAGTTCATATTCTAATCTGTACATTTCATATTCTAATCTGTACAGTTCATATTCTAATCTGTACAGTTCATATTCTAATCTGTACATTTCATATTCTAATCTGTACAGTTCATATTCTAATCTGTACAGTTCATATTCTAATCCGTACATTTCATATTCTAATCCGTACAGTTCATATTCTAATCCGTACATTTCATATTCTAATCCGTACATTTCATATTCTAATCCGTACAGTTCATATTCTAATCCGTACAGTTCATATTCTAATCTGTACAGTTCATATTCTAATCTGTACAGTTCATATTCTAATCTGTACAGTTCATATTCTAATCTGTACAGTTCATATTCTAATCTGTACAGTTCATATTCTAATCTGTACAGTTCATATTCTAATCTGTACAGTTCATATTCTAATTTTTACCGGTCAATAAAATGTCTAAATAGACACAAACAAGTAGGTGTAGATTCATTAATTTAAATGGAATGATTTCCTTTTTTTTCCTTCTTTTTTAAAAACTAGGAAAGTCTGTTTTTGTGGAGCGATGGGTAACGATGCTTCGTGGTTGACTATTGTTGTTGTGTGCAGAGGGTCCCTGGTTCGCGCCCGGGTATGGGCAAGGGGACGGTCTAAAGTTATACTGTTACATTAGCATGCACCCCAACCAACTATCCTACATTCGTTTTTTACCTCAAGTAACCATACCAAACTAACATAATAATACATTTACGGGTTTACATACAGAATAATACAAAATGCTCTGAGACCAGGTTGTCTGTTCACCCCGCTGTCATCCAGAAGGCGAGGTCAGTACAGGTGCATCAAAGCTGGGACTGAGAGACAGAAAAACACCTTCTATCTCAAGGCCATCAGACTGTTAAACAGCCACCACTAACATTGAGTGGCTGCTGCCAACACACTGACTCAAATCTCCAGCCACTTTAATAAGAGATATCACTAGTCACTTTAAATGACGCCACTTTAATAAGAGATATCACTAGTCACTTTAAATGACGCCACTTTAATAAGAGATATCACTAGTCACTTTAAATGACGCCACTTTAATAAGAGATATCACTAGTCACTTTAAATGACGCCACTTTAATAAGAGGTATCACTAGTCACTTTAAATGACGCCACTTTAATACTAACCATGTGTATGTGACCAATAACATCTGCTAACCATGTGACCAATAACATCTGCTAACCATGTGTATGTGACCAATAACATCTACTAACCATGTGTATGTGACCAAAATAAATGTTGATTTGATGATGGTGAAAATAAATAAGAGGTGCGACTCTGACCAGCGGACCAAATGAGGACAAGACACACAGGTAGCCAGGATAATTCTCCGCGTAAACTGGTGCATGCTATTTGGTAAAGGAAATCACTTTTGAAACAAACAACTTTTACCTTGGGGTCGGTCTCATAGTAAAACTGTTGCGTTCTGATCCATCTTCCCACCAGGTGATCACGAACCGCGTGCGCGAGGGCGAAGTAATAATCGCGCGGCGTCGCTACGTTCCTGTCTTTGACCAAAGTGAAGTGGAGGTGTCGGTTAAAACCTTTCTTCAACTCGGCGACGTTCTCCACCCCGACTATTCCTCTGATACTGTTCTGTTTACGCGTCTCCAGGTCAGTTAGAGGCGACGCCATGCTGCTGAACAAAACTGCTGCTGTGCGTCTTCAACTTTAATAACCATAAAGTGGCAAAGTGAAGTATAGGTCCTAGCAGTTCTGTGGCATCGGTCTCCTCTCTATCCTCTCTAATGTCCATTGGTGCATGCAGGCGGATGTGTGTCGCTGCCCAGCCTCTCAACCTCTTGCGGATCATGCCATAGCACAGCAGAGAGAACATATTTGAAGAAGGCTAAATGTTTTTGGACACCTACAATTTATTGAATATTCATTAATACAGAAAACACCAAGAGATCAGTAATAGTAACACGTCCAATAATAACAATAATATCATAATGTGTCTTTATCGACAACAACACTGAGTGTACAAAACATTATGGACACCTTCCTAATATTGAGTTGAACCCCCCCCCATGTTGACTCCAATGCTTCCCACAGTTATGTCAAATTGGCTGGATGTCCTTTGGGTGATGGACCATTCTTGATACACTTGGGAAACTGTTGAGTGTGAAAAACACTGCAGCGTTTTACGTTTTGTACACTCGGTGTACTGTACGTATAAGTAAGTAGGCTACTATATGTAAATTAGAACAATGCTTAAGGACATTCCAACATTTATATAATCTGCCAAACAGACCATCACTTTGGAAGTTAAACGACCATTGTCTGACGCACGCTCTGCATGCGCAGCATAGGGTAGGCTATAACTCTATACTGTATATTGAAATAAACTGCCAATGTCGCCCAGCGACTGGATGCACATTTTCTAGAATTATAAATTAGGACAGTAAAATAAAGATGTGTTGAGGGACTAAGGGATAGACGTACTTTATTTTTCTTGATTCACCACAAATACTTTTTATTTTATTTTAAACTCACCGACTCGAGGGTAGGCACCATCTGACTCAAATGATTAGACATCTTCGTCTACAGCTGGTTTAGACATCAATTAAAATGAGTATGGATAAATAACACCAATGGTTCAACATCGACCTTCATTAAAATATATATCTAATTCAAGTAGATGCTTACCGACAGTATCTACAAACTGTATTGGCTCGAATCAAATATCAATATTTCATTCTCAAAATTGTATAACAACAAGCTTGCAGAAAGATGGCTGAATGAACATATATATATGCTGGAAGAGTTATGAACCACTACCATCTTTGTCTTTACTTGGCCTACATCCTAGTATAATTACCATCTTTGTCTTTACTTGGCCTACATCCTAGTATAATTACCATCTTTGTCTTTACTTGGCCTACATCCTAGGATAATTACCATTTTTGTCTTTACTTGGCCGACATCCTAGGATAATTACCATCTTTGTCTTTACTTGGCCTGGATCCTAGGATAATTACCATCTTTGTCTTTACTTGGCCTACATCCTAGTATAATTACCATCTTTGTCTTTACTTGGCCTACATCCTAGGATAATTACCATTTTTGTCTTTACTTGGCCGACATCCTAGGATAATTACCATCTTTGTCTTTACTTGGCCTGGATCCTAGGATAATTACCATCTTTGTCTTTACTTGGCCTACATCCTAGGATAATTACCATCTTTGTCTTTACTTGGCCTGGATCCTAGGATAATTACCATCTTTGTCTTTACTTGGCCTGGATCCTTGGATAATTACCATCTTTGTCTTTACTTGGCCTACATCCTAGGATATTTACCATCTTTGTCTTTACTTGGCACACATCCTAGGATAATTACCATCTTTGTCTTTACTTGGCCTACATCCTAGGATAATTACCATCTTGGTCTTTACTTGTCCTACATCCTAGGATAATTACCATCTTTGTCTTTACTTGGCCTACATCCTAGGATAATTACCATCTTTGTCTTTACTTGGCCTACATCCTAGGATAATTACCATCTTTGTCTTTACTTGGCCTACATCCTAGGATAATTGCCATCTTTGTCTTTACTTGGCCTACATCCTAGGATAATTACCATCTTTGTCCTTACTTGGCCTACATCCTAGGATAATTACCATCTTTGTCTTTACTTGGCCTACATCCTAGGATAATTACCATCTTTATCTTTACTTGGCCTACATCCTAGGATAATTACCATCTTGGTCTTTACTTGGCCTACATCCTAGTATAATTCCCATCTGTGTCTTTTCTTGGCCTACATCCTAGGATAATTACCATCTTGGTCTTTATTTGGCCTACATCCTAGGATAATTACCATCTTGGTCTTTTCTTGGCCTACATCCTAGGATAATTACCATCTTTGTCTTTACTTGGCCTACATCCTAGGATAATTACCATCTTGGTCTTTATTTGGCCTACATCCTAGGATAATTACCATCTTGGTCCTTACTTGGCCTACATCCTAGGATAATTACCATCTTTGTCTTTACTTGGCCTACATCCTAGGATAATTACCATCTTTGTCTTTACTTGGCCTGGATCCTAGGACAATTACCATCTTTGTCTATACTTGGCCTACATCCTAGGATAATTACCATCTTTGTCTTTACTTGGCCTACATCCTAGGACAATTACCATCTTTGTCTATACTTGGCCTACATCCTAGGATAATTACCATATTTGTCTTTACTTGGCCTACATCCTAGGATAATTACCATATTTGTCTTTACTTGGCCTGGATCCTAGGATAATTACCATATTTGTCTTTACTTGGCCTGGATCCTAGGATAATTACCATCTTTGTCTTTACTTGGCCTACATCCTAGGATAATTACCATCTTTGTCTTTACTTGGCCTACATCCTAGGATAATTACCATCTTTGTCTTTACTTGGCCTACATCCTAGGATAATTACCATCTTTGTCTTTACTTGGCCTACATCCTAGGATAATTACCATCTTTGTCTTTACTTGGCCTACATCCTAGGATAATTACCATCTTTGTCTTTACTTGGCCTACATCCTAGGATAATTACCATCTTTGTCCTTACTTGGCCTACATCCTAGGATAATTACCATCTTTGTCTTTACTTGGCCTACATCCTAGGATAATTACCATCTTTATCTTTACTTGGCCTACATAGGAGGATAATTACCATCTTGGTCTTTACTTGGCCTACATCCTAGTATAATTCCCATTTGTGTCTTTTCTTGGCCTACATCCTAGGATAATTACCATCTTGGTCTTTATTTGGCCTACATCCTAGGATAATTACCATCTTGGTCTTTACTTGGCCTACATCCTAGGATAATTACCATCTTTGTCTTTACTTGGCCTACATCCTAGGATAATTACCATCTTTGTCTTTATTTGGCCTACATCCTAGGGAAATTACCATCTTGGTCCTTACTTGGCCTATATCCTAGGATAATTACAATCTTTGTCTTTACTTGGCCTACATCCTAGGATAATTACCATCTTTGTCTTTACTTGGCCTGGATCCTAGGACAATTACCATCTTTGTCTATACTTGGCCTACATCCTAGGATAATTACCATCTTTGTCTTTACTTGGCCTACATCCTAGGATAATTACCATCTTTGTCTTTACTTGGCCTGGATCCTAGGACAATTACCATCTTTGTCTATACTTGGCCTACATCCTAGGATAATTACCATCTTTGTCTTTACTTGGCCTATATCCTAGGATAATTACCATCTTTGTCTTTACTTGGCCTGGATCCTAGGATAATTACCATCTTTGTCTTTACTTGGCCTGGATCCTAGGATAATTAGCATCTTTGTCTTTACTTGGCCTACATTCTAGGATAATTACCATCTTTGTCTTTACTTGGCCTACATCTTAGGACAATTACCATCTTTGTCTTTACTTGGCCTACATCCTAGGATAATTACCATCTTTGTCTTTACTTGGCCTACATCCTAGGATAATTACCATCTTTGTCTTTACTTGGCCTACATCCTAGGATAATTACCATCTTTGTCTTTACTTGGCCTACATCCTAGGATAATTACCATCTTTGTCTTTACTTGGCCTACATCCTAGGATAATTACCATTTTTGTCTTTACTTGGCCGACATCCTAGGATAATTACCATCTTTGTCTTTACTTGGACTACATCCTAGGATAATTACCATCTTTGTCTTTACTTGGCCTACATCCTAGGATAATTACCATCTTTGTCTTTACTTGGCCTACATCCTAGGATAATTACCATCTTTGTCTTTACTTGGCCTACATCCTAGGATAATTACAATCTTTGTCTTTACTTGGCCTACATCCTAGGATTGTTACCATCTTTGTCTTTACTTGGCCTACATCCTAGGATAATTACCATATTTGTCTTTACTTGGCCTACATCCTAGGATAATTACCATATTTGTCTTTACTTGGCCTGGATCCTAGGATAATTACCATATTTGTCTTTACTTGGCCTGGATCCTAGGATAATTACCATCTTTGTCTTTACTTGGCCTACATCCTAGGATAATTACCATCTTTGTCTTTACTTGGCCTACATCCTAGGATAATTACCATCTTTGTCTTTACTTGGCCTACATCCTAGGATAATTACCATCTTTGTCTTTACTTGGCCTACATCCTAGGATAATTACCATCTTTGTCTTTACTTGGCCTGGATCCTAGGATAATTACCATCTTTGTCTTTACATGGCCTGGATCCTTGGATAATTACCATCTTTGTCTTTACTTGGCCTACATCCTAGGATATTTACCATCTTTGTCTTTACTTGGCACACATCCTAGGATAATTACCATATTTGTCTTTACTTGGCCTACATCCTAGGATAATTACCATCTTGGTCTTTACTTGTCCTACATCCTAGGATAATTACCATCTTTGTCTTTACTTGGCCTACATCCTAGGATAATTACCATCTTTGTCTTTACTTGGCCTACATCCTAGGATAATTACCATCTTTGTCTTTACTTGGCCTACATCCTAGGATAATTACCATCTTTGTCCTTACTTGGCCTACATCCGAGGATAATTACCATCTTGGTCTTTACTTGGCCTACATCCTAGTATAATTCCCATCTGTGTCTTTTCTTGGCCTATATCCTAGGATAATTACCATCTTGGTCTTTATTTGGCCTACATCCTAGGATAATTACCATCTTGGTCTTTACTTGGCCTACATCCTAGGATAATTACCATCTTTGTCTTTACTTGGCCTACATCCTAGGATAATTACCATCTTTGTCTTTACTTGGCCTACATCCTAGGATAATTACCATCTTTGTCTTTACTTGGCCTACATCCTAGGATAATTACCATCTTTGTCTTTACTTGGCCTACATCCTAGGATAATTACCATCTTTGTCTTTACTTGGCCTACATCCTAGGATAATTACCATCTTTGTCTTTACTTGGCCTGGATCCTAGGATAATTACCATCTTTGTCTTTACTTGGCCTACATCCTAGGATAATTACTATCTTTGTCTTCACTTGGCCTACATCCTAGGATAATTACCATATTTGTCTTTATTTGGCCTACATCCTAGGATAATTACCATATTTGTCTTTACTTGGCCTACATCCTAGGATAATTACCATCTTTGTCTTTACTTGGCCTACATCCTAGGATAATTACCATCTTTGTCTTTACTTGGCCTACATCCTAGGATAATTACCATCTTTGTCTTTACTTGGCCTACATCCTAGGATAATTACCATCTTTGTCTTTACTTGGCCTGGATCCTAGGATAATTACCATCTCTGTCTTTACTTGGCCTGGATCCTAGGATAATTACCATCTTTGTCTTTACTTGGCCTACATCCTAGGATAATTACCATCTTTGTCTTTACTTGGCCTACATCCTAGGATAATTACCATCTTTGTCTTTACTTGGCCTACATCCTAGGATAATTACCATCTTGGTCTTTACTTGTCCTACATCCTAGGATAATTACCATCTTTGTCTTTACTTGGCCTACATCCTAGGATAATTACCATCTTTGTCTTTACTTGGCCTACATCCTAAGATAATTACCATCTTTGTCTTTACTTGGCCTACATCCTAGGATAATTACCATCTTTGTCCTTACTTGGCATACATCCTAGGATAATTACCATCTTTGTCATTATTTGGCCTACATCCTAGGATAATTACCATCTTTGTCTTTACTTGGCCTACATCCTAGTATAATTCCCATCTGTGTCTTTTCTTGGCCTACATCCTAGGATAATTACCATCTTGGTCTTTATTTGGCCTACATCCTAGGATAATTACCATCTTGGTCTTTACTTGGCCTACATCCTAGGATAATTACCATCTTTGTCTTTACTTGGCCTACATCCTAGGATAATTACCATCTTTGTCTTTATTTGGCCTACATCCTAGGGAAATTACCATCTTGGTCCTTACTTGGCCTACATCCTAGGATAATTACCATCTTTGTCATTACTTGGCCTACATCCTAGGATAATTACCATCTTTGTCTTTACTTGGCCTACATCCTAGGATAATTACGATCTTTGTCTTTACTTGGCCTACATCCTAGGATAATTACCATCTTGGTCTTTATTTGGCCTACATCCTAGGATAGTTACCATCTTGGTCTTTACTTGGCCTACATCCTAGGATAATTACCATCTTTGTCTTTACTTGGCCTGGATCCTAGGACAATTACCATCTTTGTCTATACTTGGCCTACATCCTAGGATAATTACCATCTTTGTCTTTACTTGGCCTACATCCTAGGATAATTACCATCTTTGTGTTTACTTGGCCTGGATCCTAGGATAATTAGCATTTTTGTCTTTACTTGGCCTGGATCCTAGGATAATTAGCATCTTTGTCTTTACTTGGCCTACATCCTAGGATAATTACCATCTTTGTCTTTACTTGGCCTACGTCCTAGGATAATTACCATCTTTGTCTTTACTTGGCCTACATCCTAGGATAATTACCATCTTTATCTTTACTTGGCCTACATCCTAGGATAATTACCATCTTTGTCTTTACTTGGCCTACATCCTAGGATAATTACCATCTTTGTCTTTACTTGGCCTACATCCTAGGATAATTACCATCTTTGTCTTTACTTGGCCTACATCCTAGGATAATTGCCATCTTTGTCTTTACTTGGCCTACATCCTAGGATAATTACCATCTTTGTCCTTACTTGGCCTACATCCTAGGATAATTACCATCTTTGTCTTTACTTGGCCTACATCCTAGGATAATTACCATCTTTATCTTTACTTGGCCTACATCCGAGGATAATTACCATCTTGGTCTTTACTTGGCCTACATCCTAGTATAATTCCCATCTGTGTCTTTTCTTGGCCTACATCCTAGGATAATTACCATCTTGGTCTTTATTTGGCCTACATCCTAGGATAATTACCATCTTGGTCTTTACTTGGCCTACATCCTAGGATAATTACCATCTTTGTCTTTACTTGGCCTACATCCTAGGATAATTACCATCTTGGTCTTTATTTGGCCTACATCCTAGGATAATTACCATCTTGGTCCTTACTTGGCCTACATCCTAGGATAATTACCATCTTTGTCTTTACTTGGCCTACATCCTAGGATAATTACCATCTTTGTCTTTACTTGGCCTGGATCCTAGGACAATTACCATCTTTGTCTATACTTGGCCTACATCCTAGGATAATTACCATCTTTGTCTTTACTTGGCCTACATCCTAGGACAATTACCATCTTTGTCTATACTTGGCCTACATCCTAGGATAATTACCATCTTTGTCTTTACTTGGCCTACATCCTAGGATAATTACCATCTTTGTCTTTACTTGGCCTACATCCTAGGATAATTACCATCTTTGTCTTTACTTGGCCTACATCCTAGGATAATTACCATCTTTGTCTTTACTTGGCCTACATCCTAGGATAATTACCATCTTTGTCTTTACTTGGCCTACATCCTAGGATAATTACCATCTTTGTCTTTACTTAGCCTACATCCTAGGATAATTACCATCTTTGTGTTTACTTGGCCTACATCCTAGGATAATTACCATCTTTGTCTTTACTTGGCCTACATCCTAGGATAATTACCATCTTTGTCCTTACTTGGCCTACATCCTAGGATAATTACCATCTTTGTCTTTACTTGGCCTACATCCTAGGATAATTACCATCTTTATCTTTACTTGGCCTACATCCGAGGATAATTACCATCTTGGTCTTTACTTGGCCTACATCCTAGTATAATTCCCATCTGTGTCTTTTCTTGGCCTACATCCTAGGATAATTACCATCTTGGTCTTTATTTGGCCTACATCCTAGGATAATTACCATCTTGGTCTTTACTTGGCCTACATCCTAGGATAATTACCATCTTTGTCTTTACTTGGCCTACATCCTAGGATAATTACCATCTTTGTCTTTATTTGGCCTACATCCTAGGGAAATTATCATCTTGGTCCTTACTTGGCCTACATCCTAGGATAATTACCATCTTTGTCTTTACTTGGCCTACATCCTAGGATAATTACCATCTTTGTCTTTACTTGGCCTGGATCCTAGGACAATTACCATCTTTGTCTATACTTGGCCTACATCCTAGGATAATTACCATCTTTGTCTTTACTTGGCCTGGATCCTAGGATAATTACCATCTTTGTCTTTACTTGGCCTGGATCCTAGGATAATTAGCATCTTTGTCTTTACTTGGCCTGGATCCTAGGATAATTACCATCTTTGTCTTTACTTGGCCTACATCTTAGGACAATTACCATCTTTGTCTTTACTTGGCCTACATCCTAGGATAATTACCATCTTTGTCTTTACTTGGCCTACATCCTAGGATAATTAGCATCTTTGTCTTTACTTGGCCTACATCCTAGGATAATTACCATCTTTGTCTTTACTTGTCCTGGATCCTAGGATAATTACCATCTTTGTCTTTACTTGGCCTACATCCTAGGATAATTACCATCTTTGTCTTTACTTGGCCTACATCCTAGGATAATTACCATCTTTGTCTTTACTTGGCCTACATCCTAGGATAATTACCATCTTTGTCTTTACTTGGCCTGGATCCTAGGATAATTAGCATCTTTGTCTTTACTTGGCCTACATTCTAGGATAATTACCATCTTTGTCTTTACTTGGCCTACATCTTAGGACAATTACCATCTTTGTCTTTACTTGGCCTACATCCTAGGATAATTACCATCTTTGTCTTTACTTGGCCTACATCCTAGGATAATTACCATCTTTGTCTTTACTTGGCCTACATCCTAGGATAATTACCATCTTTGTCTTTACTTGGCCTGGATCCTAGGATAATTACCATCTTTGTCTTTACTTGGCCTACATCCTAGGATAATTACCATCTTTGTCTTTACTTGGCCTACATCCTAGGATAATTACCATCTTTGTCTTTACTTGGCCTACATCCTAGGATAATTACCATCTTTGTCTTTACTTGGCCTACATCCTAGGATAATTACCATCTTTGTCCTTACTTGGCCTACATCCTAGGATAATTACCATCTTTGTCTTTACTTGGCCTACATCCTAGGATAATTACCATCTTTATCTTTACTTGGCCTACATCCGAGGATAATTACCATCTTGGTCTTTACTTGGCCTACATCCTAGTATAATTCCCATCTGTGTCTTTTCTTGGCCTATATCCTAGGATAATTACCATCTTGGTCTTTATTTGGCCTACATCCTAGGATAATTACCATCTTGGTCTTTACTTGGCCTACATCCTAGGATAATTACCATCTTTGTCTTTACTTGGCCTACATCCTAGGATAATTACCATCTTTGTCTTTACTTGGCCTGGATCCTAGGATAATTACCATCTTTGTCTTTACTTGGCCTGGATCCTAGGATAATTAGCATCTTTGTCTTTACTTGGCCTACATTCTAGGATAATTACCATCTTTGTCTTTACTTGGCCTACATCTTAGGACAATTACCATCTTTGTCTTTACTTGGCCTACATATTATTATTATTATTATATTACATCCTAGGATAATTACCATCTTTGTCTTTACTTGGCCTACATCCTAGGATAATTAGCATCTTTGTCTTTACTTGGCCTACATCCTAGGATAATTACCATCTTTGTCTTTACTTGTCCTGGATCCTAGGATAATTACCATCTTTGTCTTTACTTGGCCTACATCCTAGGATAATTACCATCTTTGTCTTTACTTGGCCTACATCCTAGGATAATTACCATCTTTGTCTTTACTTGGCCTACATCCTAGGATAATTACCATCTTTGTCTTTACTTGGCCTGGATCCTAGGATAATTAGCATCTTTGTCTTTACTTGGCCTACATTCTAGGATAATTACCATCTTTGTCTTTACTTGGCCTACATCTTAGGACAATTACCATCTTTGTCTTTACTTGGCCTACATCCTAGGATAATTACCATCTTTGTCTTTACTTGGCCTACATCCTAGGATAATTACCATCTTTGTCTTTACTTGGCCTACATCCTAGGATAATTACCATCTTTGTCTTTACTTGGCCTGGATCCTAGGATAATTACCATCTTTGTCTTTACTTGGCCTACATCCTAGGATAATTACCATCTTTGTCTTTACTTGGCCTACATCCTAGGATAATTACCATCTTTGTCTTTACTTGGCCTACATCCTAGGATAATTACCATCTTTGTCTTTACTTGGCCTACATCCTAGGATAATTACCATCTTTGTCTTTACTTGGCCTGGATCCTAGGATAATTACCATCTTTGTCTTTACTTGGCCTGGATCCTTGGATAATTACCATCTTTGTCTTTACTTGGCCTACATCCTAGGATATTTACCATCTTTGTCTTTACTTGGCACACATCCTAGGATAATTACCATCTTTGTCTTTACTTGGCCTACATCCTAGGATAATTACCATCTTTGTCCTTACTTGGCCTACATCCTAGGATAATTACCATCTTTGTCTTTACTTGGCCTACATCCTAGGATAATTACCATCTTTATCTTTACTTGGCCTACATCCTAGGATAATTACCATCTTTGTCTTTACTTGGCCTACATCCTAGGATAATTACCATCTTTGTCTTTACTTGGCCTATATCCTAGGATAATTACCATCTTTGTCTTTACTTGGCCTACATCCTAGGATAATTACCATCTTGGTCTTTACTTGGCCTACATCCTAGGATAATTACCATCTTTGTCTTTACTTGGCCTACATCCTAGGATAATTACCATCTTTGTCTTTACTTGGCCTACATCCTAGGATAATTACCATCTTTGTCTTTACTTGGCCTACATCCTAGGATAATTACCATCTTTGTCTTTACTTGGCCTACATCCTAGGATAATTACCATCTTTGTCTTTACTTGGCCTACATCCTAGGATAATTACCATCTTTGTCTTTACTTGGCCTGGATCCTTAATTACCATCTTTGTCTTTACTTGGCCTACATCCTAGGATAATTACCATCTTTGTCTTTACTTGGCCTACATCCTAGGATAATTACCATCTTTGTCTTTATTTGGCCTACATCCTAGGATAATTACCATCTTTGTCTTTACTTGGCCTACATCCTAGGATAATTACCATCTTTGTCTTTACTTGGCCTACATCCTAGGATAATTACCATCTTTGTCTTTACTTGGCCTGGATCCTAGGATAATTACCATCTTTGTCTTTACTTGGCCTACATCCTAGGATAATTACCATCTTTGTCTTTACTTGGCCTACATCCTAGGATAATTTCCATCTTTGTCTTACTTGGCCTACATCCTAGGATAATTACCATCTTTGTCTTTACTTGGCCTACATCCTAGGATAATTACCATCTTTGTCTTTACTTGGCCTACATCCTTAATTACCATCTTGGTCTTTATTTGGCCTACATCCTAGGATAATTACCATCTTTGTCTTTACTTGGCCTACATCCTAGGATAATTACCATCTTTGTCTTTACTTGGCCTACATCCTAGGATAATTACCATCTTTGTCTTTACTTGGCCTGGATCCTAGGATAATTACCATCTTTGTCTTTACTTGGCCTACATCCTAGGATAATTACCATCTTTGTCTTTACTTGGCCTACATCCTAGGATAATTACCATCTTTGTCTTTACTTGGCCTACATCCTAGGATAATTACCATCTTTGTCTTTTCTTGGCCTACATCCTAGGATAATTACCATCTTTGTCTTTACTTGGCCTACATCCTAGGATAATTACCATCTTGGTCTTTACTTGGCCTACATCCTAGGATAATTACCATCTTTGTCTTTACTTGGCCTACATCCTAGGATAATTACCATCTTTGTCTTTACTTGGCCTACATCCTAGGATAATTACCATCTTTGTCTTTACTTGGCCTACATCCTAGGATAATTCCCATCTGTGTCTTTTCTTGGCCTACATCTTTACCATCTTGTCTTTATTTGGCCTACATCCTAGGATAATTACCATCTTTGTCTTTACTTGGCCTACATCCTAGGATAATTACCATCTTTGTCTTTACTTGGCCTACATCCTAGGATAATTACCATCTTTGTCTTTACTTGGCCTACATCCTAGGATAATTACCATCTTTGTCTTTACTTGGCCTACATCCTAGGATAATTACCATCTTTGTCTTTACTTGGCCTACATCCTAGGATAATTACCATCTTTGTCTTTACTTGGCCTACATCCTAGGATAATTACCATCTTTGTCTTTACTTGGCCTGGATCCTAGGATAATTACCATCTTTGTCTTTACTTGGCCTACATCCTAGGATAATTACCATCTTTGTCTTTACTTGGCCTACATCCTAGGATAATTACCATCTTTGTCTTTACTTGGCCTACATCCTAGGATAATTACCATCTTTGTCTTTATTTGGCCTACATCCTAGGATAATTACCATCTTTGTCTTTACTTGGCCTACATCCTAGGATAATTACCATCTTTGTCTTTACTTGGCCTACATCCTAGGATAATTACCATCTTTGTCTTTACTTGGCCTACATCCTAGGATAATTACCATCTTTGTCTTTACTTGGCCTGGATCCTAGGATAATTACCATCTTTGTCTTTACTTGGCCTACATCCTAGGATAATTACCATCTTTGTCTTTACTTGGCCTACATCCTAGGATAATTACCATCTTTGTCTTTACTTGGCCTACATCCTAGGATAATTACCATCTTTGTCTTTACTTGGCCTACATCCTAGGATAATTACCATCTTTGTCTTTACTTGGCCTACATCCTAGGATAATTACCATCTTTGTCTTTACTTGGCCTACATCCTAGGATAATTACCATCTTTGTCTTTACTTGGCCTACATCCTAAGATAATTACCATCTTTGTCTTTACTTGGCCTACATCCTAGGATAATTACCATCTTTGTCCTTACTTGGCATACATCCTAGGATAATTACCATCTTTGTCATTTGGCCTACATCCTAGGATAATTACCATCTTTGTCTTTACTTGGCCTACATCCTAGGATAATTACCATCTTTGTCTTTTCTTGGCCTACATCCTAGGATAATTACCATCTTTGTCTTTACTTGGCCTACATCCTAGGATAATTACCATCTTTGTCTTTACTTGGCCTACATCCTAGGATAATTACCATCTTTGTCTTTACTTGGCCTACATCCTAGGATAATTACCATCTTTGTCTTTACTTTGGCCTACATCCTAGGAAATTACCATCTTGGTCCTTACTTGGCCTACATCCTAGGATAATTACCATCTTTGTCATTACTTGGCCTACATCCTAGGATAATTACCATCTTTGTCTTTACTTGGCCTACATCCTAGGATAATTACCATCTTTGTCTTTACTTGGCCTACATCCTAGGATAATTACCATCTTTGTCTTTATTTGGCCTACATCCTAGGATAGTTACCATCTTTGTCTTTACTTGGCCTACATCCTAGGATAATTACCATCTTTGTCTTTACTTGGCCTGGATCCTAGGACAATTACCATCTTTGTCTTTACTTGGCCTACATCCTAGGATAATTACCATCTTTGTCTTTACTTGGCCTACATCCTAGGATAATTACCATCTTTGTGTTTACTTGGCCTGGATCCTAGGATAATTAGCATTTTTGTCTTTACTTGGCCTGGATCCTAGGATAATTAGCATCTTTGTCTTTACTTGGCCTACATCCTAGGATAATTACCATCTTTGTCTTTACTTGGCCTACATCCTAGGATAATTACCATCTTTGTCTTTACTTGGCCTACATCCTAGGATAATTACCATCTTTATCTTTACTTGGCCTACATCCTAGGATAATTACCATCTTTGTCTTTACTTGGCCTACATCCTAGGATAATTACCATCTTTGTCTTTACTTGGCCTACATCCTAGGATAATTACCATCTTTGTCTTTACTTGGCCTACATCCTAGGATAATTACCATCTTTGTCTTTACTTGGCCTACATCCTAGGATAATTACCATCTTTGTCTTTACTTGGCCTACATCCTAGGATAATTACCATCTTTGTCTTTACTTGGCCTACATCCTAGGATAATTACCATCTTTGTCTTTACTTGGCCTACATCCTAGGATAATTACCATCTTTGTCTTTACTTGGCCTACATCCTAGGATAATTCCCATCTTGTCTTTTCTTGGCCTACATCCTAGGATAATTACCATCTTGTCTTTATTTGGCCTACATCCTAGGATAATTACCATCTTTGTCTTTACTTGGCCTACATCCTAGGATAATTACCATCTTTGTCTTTACTTGGCCTACATCCTAGGATAATTACCATCTTTGTCTTTACTTGGCCTACATCCTAGGATAATTACCATCTTTGTCTTTACTTGGCCTACATCCTAGGATAATTACCATCTTTGTCTTTACTTGGCCTACATCCTAGGATAATTACCATCTTTGTCTTTACTTGGCCTGGATCCTAGGATAATTACCATCTTTGTCTTTACTTGGCCTACATCCTAGGATAATTACCATCTTTGTCTTTACTTGGCCTACATCCTAGGATAATTACCATCTTTGTCTTTACTTGGCCTACATCCTAGGATAATTACCATCTTTGTCTTTACTTGGCCTACATCCTAGGATAATTACCATCTTTGTCTTTACTTGGCCTACATCCTAGGATAATTACCATCTTTGTCTTTACTTGGCCTACATCCTAGTATAATTACCATCTTTGTCTTTACTTGTCCTACATCCTAGGATAATTACCATCTTTGTCTTTACTTGGCCTACATCCTAGGATAATTACCATCTTTGTCTTTACTTGGCCTACATCCTAGGATAATTACCATCTTTGTGTTTACTTGGCCTACATCCTAGGATAATTACCATCTTTGTCTTTACTTGGCCTACATCCTAGGATAATTACCATCTTTGTCCTTACTTGGCCTACATCCTAGGATAATTACCATCTTTGTCTTTACTTGGCCTACATCCTAGGATAATTACCATCTTTATCTTTACTTGGCCTACATCCGAGGATAATTACCATCTTGGTCTTTACTTGGCCTACATCCTAGTATAATTCCCATCTGTGTCTTTTCTTGGCCTACATCCTAGGATAATTACCATCTTGGTCTTTATTTGGCCTACATCCTAGGATAATTACCATCTTGGTCTTTACTTGGCCTACATCCTAGGATAATTACCATCTTTGTCTTTACTTGGCCTACATCCTAGGATAATTACCATCTTGTCTTTATTTGGCCTACATCCTAGGATAATTACCATCTTGGTCCTTACTTGGCCTACATCCTAGGATAATTACCATCTTTGTCTTTACTTGGCCTACATCCTAGGATAATTACCATCTTTGTCTTTACTTGGCCTGGATCCTAGGACAATTACCATCTTTGTCTATACTTGGCCTGGATCCTAGGATAATTAGCATCTTTGTCTTTACTTGGCCTGGATCCTAGGATAATTACCATCTTTGTCTTTACTTGGCCTACATCCTAGGACAATTACCATCTTTGTCTTTACTTGGCCTACATCCTAGGATAATTACCATCTTTGTCTTTACTTGGCCTACATCCTAGGATAATTAGCATCTTTGTCTTTACTTGGCCTACATCCTAGGATAATTACCATCTTTGTCTTTACTTGTCCTGGATCCTAGGATAATTACCATCTTTGTCTTTACTTGGCCTACATCCTAGGATAATTACCATCTTTGTCTTTACTTGGCCTACATCCTAGGATAATTACCATCTTTGTCTTTACTTGGCCTACATCCTAGGATAATTACCATCTTTGTCTTTACTTGGCCTGGATCCTAGGATAATTACCATCTTTGTCTTTACTTGGCCTACATCCTAGGATAATTACCATCTTTGTCTTTACTTGGCCTACATCCTAGGATAATTACCATCTTTGTCTTTACTTGGCCTACATCCTAGGATAATTAGCATCTTTGTCTTTACTTGGCCTACATTCTAGGATAATTACCATCTTTGTCTTTACTTGGCCTACATCTTAGGACAATTACCATCTTTGTCTTTACTTGGCCTACATCCTAGGATAATTACCATCTTTGTCTTTACTTGGCCTACATCCTAGGATAATTACCATCTTTGTCTTTACTTGGCCTACATCCTAGGATAATTACCATCTTTGTCTTTACTTGGCCTGGATCCTAGGATAATTACCATCTTTGTCTTTACTTGGCCTACATCCTAGGATAATTACCATCTTTGTCTTTACTTGGCCTACATCCTAGGATAATTACCATCTTTGTCTTTACTTGGCCTACATCCTAGGATAATTACCATCTTTGTCTTTACTTGGCCTACATCCTAGGATAGTACCATCTTTGTCTTTACTTGGCCTGGATCCTAGGATAATTACCATCTTTGTCTTTACTTGGCCTGGATCCTTGGATAATTACCATCTTTGTCTTTACTTGGCCTACATCCTAGGATATTTACCATCTTTGTCTTTACTTGGCACATCCTAGGATAATACCATATTTGTCTTTACTTGGCCTACATCCTAGGATAATACCATCTTGGTCTTTACTTGTCCTACATCCTAGGATAATTACCATCTTTGTCTTTACTTGGCCTACATCCTAGGATAATTACCATCTTTGTCTTTACTTGGCCTACATCCTAGGATAATTACCATCTTTGTCTTTACTTGGCCTACATCCTAGGATAATTACCATCTTTGTCCTTACTTGGCCTACATCCTAGGATAATTACCATCTTTGTCTTTACTTGGCCTACATCCTAGGATAATTACCATCTTTATCTTTACTTGGCCTACATCCGAGGATAATTACCATCTTGGTCTTTACTTGGCCTACATCCTAGTATAATTCCCATCTGTGTCTTTTCTTGGCCTATATCCTAGGATAATTACCATCTTGGTCTTTATTTGGCCTACATCCTAGGATAATTACCATCTTGGTCTTTACTTGGCCTACATCCTAGGATAATTACCATCTTTGTCTTTACTTGGCCTACATCCTAGGATAATTACCATCTTTGTCTTTACTTGGCCTACATCCTAGGATAATTACCATCTTTGTCTTTACTTGGCCTACATCCTAGGATAATTACCATCTTTGTCTTTACTTGGCCTACATCCTAGGATAATTACCATCTTTGTCTTTACTTGGCCTACATCCTAGGATAATTACCATCTTTGTCTTTACTTGGCCTGGATCCTAGGATAATTACCATCTTTGTCTTTACTTGGCCTACATCCTAGGATAATTACTATCTTTGTCTTCACTTGGCCTACATCCTAGGATAATTACCATATTTGTCTTTATTTGGCCTACATCCTAGGATAATTACCATCTTTGTCTTTACTTGGCCTACATCCTAGGATAATTACCATCTTTGTCTTTACTTGGCCTACATCCTAGGATAATTACCATCTTTGTCTTTACTTGGCCTGGATCCTAGGATAATTACCATCTCTGTCTTTACTTGGCCTGGATCCTAGGATAATTACCATCTTTGTCTTTACTTGGCCTACATCCTAGGATAATTACCATCTTTGTCTTTACTTGGCCTACATCCTAGGATAATTACCATCTTTGTCTTTACTTGGCCTACATCCTAGGATAATTACCATCTTGGTCTTTACTTGTCCTACATCCTAGGATAATTACCATCTTTGTCTTTACTTGGCCTACATCCTAGGATAATTACCATCTTTGTCTTTACTTGGCCTACATCCTAAGATAATTACCATCTTTGTCTTTACTTGGCCTACATCCTAGGATAATTTCCATCTTTGTCCTTACTTGGCATACATCCTAGGATAATTACCATCTTTGTCATTACTAGGCCTACATCCTAGGATAATTACCATCTTTGTCTTTACTTGGCCTACATCCTAGGATAATTACCATCTTGGTCTTTATTTGGCCTACATCCTAGGATAATTACCATCTTGGTCTTTACTTGGCCTACATCCTAGGATAATGACCATATTTGTCTTTACTTGGCCTACATCCTAGGATAATTACCATCTTTGTCTTTACTTGGCCTGGATCCTAGGACAATTACCATCTTTGTCTTTACTTGGCCTACATCCTAGGATAATTACAATCTTTGTCTTTACTTGGCCTACATCCGAGGATAATTACCATCTTGGTCTTTACTTGGCCTACATCCTAGTATAATTCCCATCTGTGTCTTTTCTTGGCCTACATCCTAGGATAATTACCATCTTGGTCTTTATTTGGCCTACATCCTAGGATAATTACCATCTTGGTCTTTACTTGGCCTACATCCTAGGATAATTACCATCTTTGTCTTTACTTGGCCTACATCCTAGGATAATTACCATCTTTGTTTTTATTTGGCCTACATCCTAGGGAAATTACCATCTTGGTCCTTACTTGGCCTACATCCTAGGATAATTACCATCTTTGTCATTACTTGGCCTACATCCTAGGATAATTACCATCTTTGTCTTTACTTGGCCTACATCCTAGGATAATTACGATCTTTGTCTTTACTTGGCCTACATCCTAGGATAATTACCATCTTGGTCTTTAGGCCTATAATAATACCATCTTTGTCTTTGCTTGGCCTGGATCCTAGGATAATTACCATCTTTGTCTTTACTTGGACTACATCCTAGGATAATTACCATCTTGGTCTTTACTTGGCCTACATCCTAGGATAATTACCATCTTTGTCTTTACTTGGCCTGGATCCTAGGACAATTACCATCTTTGTCTATACTTGGCCTACATCCTAGGATAATTACCATGTTTGTCTTCACTTGGCCTACATCCTAGGATAATTACCATCTTTGTGTTTACTTGGCCTGGATCCTAGGATAATTAGCATCTTTGTCTTTACTTGGCCTGGATCCTAGGATAATTACCATCTTTGTCTTTACTTGGCCTACATCCTAGGATAATTACCATTTTTGTCTTTACTTGGCCTACATCCTAGGATAATTACCATCTTTGTCTTTACTTGGCCTACATCCTAGGATAATTACCATCTTTATCTTTACTTGGCCTAGGATAATTACCATCTTTGTCTTTACTTGGCCTACATCCTAGGATAATTACCATCTTTGTCTTTACTTGGCCTGGATCCTAGGATAATTACCATCTCTGTCTTTACTTGGCCTGGATCCTAGGATAATTACCATCTTTGTCTTTACTTGGCCTACATCCTAGGATAATTACCATCTTTGTCTTTACTTGGCCTACATCCTAGGATAATTACCATCTTTGTCTTTACTTGGCCTACATCCTAGGATAATTACCATCTTGGTCTTTACTTGTCCTACATCCTAGGATAATTACCATCTTTGTCTTTACTTGGCCTACATCCTAGGATAATTACCATCTTTGTCTTTACTTGGCCTACATCCTAGGATAATTACCATCTTTGTCTTTACTTGGCCTACATCCTAGGATAATTACGATCTTTGTCTTTACTTGGCCTACATCCTTGGATAATTACTATCTTTGTCTTTACTTGGCCTACATCCTAGGATAATTACCATTTTTGTCTTTACTTGGCCTACATCCTAGGATAATTACCATCTTTGTCTTTACTTGGCCTACATCCTAGGATAATTACCATCTTTGTCTTTACTTGGCCTACATCCTAGTATAATTACCATCTTTGTCTTTACTTGTCCTACATCCTAGGATAATTACCATCTTGGTCTTTATTTGGCCTA
>NC_060189.1:4659037-4674037 GCF_021184085.1 Oncorhynchus gorbuscha
GCCTTTATCCTAGATGACCCCCCCTCACTCTGTCTCTCTCTCTGACCCACTCTCTTTCTCTCTCTCTCCATAGGTCAGTGAGGATATTTTGGGCAGAGTGCACCTGCGGTAAAGACCAAAGTGAATTCTGTCTAGTAGCCTCCATAATGACTCAACGAAAGAGGCAGACAGAAAAACAACTGAGTGTTTAGAGAGTTGGCAGTGGTATTAATGAAGATTTAACTCAGTCAAGCAGCAAGACCAGGCAGCCCAAGTTACCCCTCTATAGGTCTGGAGTTGCATTGTGCTATCCCCTTTATAGCCTAACCCCAGGTCTACTGCTCCGGTAGTCATGGTTACACTAGGTCTACTGCTCCTGTAGTCATGGTTACACTAGGTCTACTGCTCCGGTAGTCATGGTTACACTAGGTCTACTGCTCCGGTAGTCATGGTTACACTAGGTCTACTGCTCCAGCAGTCATGGTTACACTAGGCCTACTGCTCCAGTTGTCATGGTTACACTAGGGCTGCTGCTCCAGTAGTCATGGTTACACCAGGTCTACTGCTCTGGTAGTCATGGTTACACCAGGTCTACTGCTCTGGTAGTCATGGTTACCCCAGGTCTACTGCTCCAGTAGTCATGGTTACACTAGGTCTACTGCTCCGGTAGTCATGGTTTCACTAGGCCTACTGCCACAGTAGTCATGGTTTCACTAGGCCTACTGCCACAGTAGTCATGGTTACACTAGGCCTACTGCTCCTGTAGTCATAGTTACACTTGGCCAACTGTTTCTGTAGTCATGGTTACACCAGGCCTACTGCTCCAGTAGTCATGGTTACACCAGGCCTACTGCTCCAGTAGTCATGGTTACACTAGGTCTACTGCTCCGGTAGTCATGGTTTCACTAGGCCTACTGCCACAGTAGTCATGGTTTCACTAGGCCTACTGCCACAGTAGTCATGGTTTCACCAGGCCTACTGCCACAGTAGTCATGGTTTCACTAGGCCTACTGCCACAGTAGTCATGGTTACACCAGGCCTACTGCTCCAGTAGTCCTGGTTAAATGTTGGCCTTCCTCTCAGTCAACACCCAAAATAAAAAGCAGTTGGAAGAGGGATGATGAATGTATCTAAACCACCCTGCAATACAGTAGGCTTTGTATGATTCCCAAATCACCCTGCGATACAGTAGGCTTTGTATGATTCCCAAATCACCCTGCGATACAGTAGGCTTTGTATGATTCCCAAATCACCCTGCGATACAGTAGGCTTTGTAAGATTCCTAAATCACCCTGCGATACAGTAGGCTTTTGTAAGATTCCTAAATCACCCTGCGATACAGTAGGCTTTGTAAGATTCCTAAATCACCCTGCGATACAGCAGGCTTTGTAAGATTCCCAAATCACCCTGCGATACAGTAGGCTTTGTAAGATTCCTAAATCACCCTGCGATACAGTAGACTGTAAGATTCCCAAATCACCCTGCGATACAGTAGGCTTTGTAAGATTCCCAAATCACCCTGCGATACAGTAGGCTTTATATGATTCCCAAATCACCCTGCGATACAGTAGGCTTTATATGATTCCCAAATCACCCTGCGATACAGTAGGCTTTATATGATTCCTAAATCACCCTGCGATACAGTAGGCTTTGTAAGATTCCTAAATCACCCTGCGATACAGTAGGCTTTATATGATTCCTAAATCACCCTGCAATACAGTAGGCTTTATATGATTCCCAAATCACCCTGCGATACAGTAGGCTTTGTATGATTCCTAAATCACCCTGCGATACAGTAGGCTTTATATGATTCCCAAATCCCCCTGCGATACAGTAGGCTTTGTAAGATTCCCAAATCACCCTGCGATACAGTAGGCTTTATATGATTCCCAAATCACCCTGCGATACAGTAGGCTTTATATGATTCCTAGTGACATCCAATACAGTAGGCTTTATATGATTCCCAAATCACCCTGCGATACAGTAAGCTTTATATGATTCCTAAATCACCCTGCGATACAGTAGGCTTTATATGATTCCTAATGACATCCAATACAGTAGGCTTTATATGATTCCCAAATCACCCCGCGATACAGTAGGCTTTATATGATTCCCAAATCACCCTGCGATACAGTAGGCTTTGTATGATTCCCAAATCACCCTGCGATACAGTAGGCTTTATATGATTCCTAATGACATCCAATACATGGAGATGCTTACAAAGAGGATGCCTCAAGACATCAATGCAGCATCCTCTTACCATGGCCCTGAAATTCTCTTGGAAATACTGTAGTTAGCCCCACTGGGATTTTAAAGGGCTCAATATGACAGCCCAGAGAGCTGTACACTAAGTCTAATCTCACTGTATATGTCTCAATTGGTACCCTATTCCCTATAAAGTGCATTACTTTAGACCAGATCCCAATCAAAAGTAGTGCACTAAACAGGGAGCCGTTTTGGGATGCAGCGGCCGTGTGCTGAGGTAAAGACTATAATCGGTTTATCAAGTGTTTCTAGGTATAAAAAGGTACAACTATGAAGTTCTAACAAAGGGAGAGGACCTTTAAATCCTGTCTTTGTTTTCTGTAGCCCATCAACCACTAACGCTAGCCTGGGTACCAGTTTCCTTTGTGTTCTTCGCCATTACTTGTCAAGCCAAACTTGTTGACAAAGAGTGGAATGGTAGCACAAACAGACTGGTACCCAGGCTATATCTCTATTTACTGTACAGTTTGAGAGCAGCAGCACACATCAGACCACATTTACAGCTTTTAATGACACAAAACAGCACCTCATGGGATATATTCCCTTTCATTATTAAATTCAGAATTAAAGTTACAAAATAAGGAACAACAGTGATGTAAACGTGGGAAATCCCCAACGAAAATGCTCTCTGTCCGAACTAATAACATCAATAACTAATGACGTGAATAACTAATACATCTATATCCATCTCCTCAACATAACAACATTTTCATGAATGATAGTACAAAAACTATTCAGGACTCGTAAGTGGCACCCTATTCCTTACCTAGTGCACTACTTTTCACCATAGACCCCCTTTAGTTAAGAAAGTAGTGTACTATAAAGGAAATATCGTTCCATTTAGGAATCATCCTATGATTCATAGGGTTCCATTCAGGAATCATCCTATGATTCATAGGGTTCCATTCAGGAATCATCCTATGATTCATAGGGTTCCATTCAGGAATCACCCTATGATTCATAGGGTTCCATTCAGGAATCATCCTATGATTCATAGGGTTCCATTCAGGAATCATCCTATGATTCATAGGGTTCCATTTGGGAATCATCCTATGATTCATAGGGTTCCATTCAGGAATCATCCTATCATTCAACCACCTACAGTAAGAGTATTAGTATGCTGTGTTGTCGTGACACCTTATTCACAATAACCTGTAATGTATGAGGGGGAAAACATCCAAACATTTTCATTGTTGTTGGTCACCTACATCATCATCACCCCAATGACGAACCCCCCCCCCCCCCCCCCATACTACCGGTCCTACTGATAGCATAATAAAACAGTTTAATAACAATAATACTACTAATTATAGAGCCTCTTGCCAGCTGCCAGTGGATAGATCCCAAAGGGTACCCTATTCTCTACACAGCCCTCTACTATTAACCAGAACCCTATAGGCCCCATGTAGGCAATAGGGTACCATTTTAGCACGTGGCCATAGGCATACTGTACATATATATTCAGCGCTAAGAAACATCATTGACAGCTGCACTGTGGAGAAACAGACGGTGAGACGTCCAAAATGACATCCTATTCATTATATACTGTAGTTCATTATATAAGAAATGAGGTCCCATTTGGGACGCCCAATAGGGTCAATAAATAACCCATTTGGGACACCCAATAGGGTCAATAAGTAACCCATTTGGGACGCCCAATAGGGTCAATAAGTAACCCATTTGGGACGCCCAATAGGGTCAATAAATAACCCATTTGGGACGCCCAATAGGGTCAATAAATAACCCATTTGGGACGCCCGATAGGGTCAATAAGTAACCCATTTGGGACGCCCGATAGGGTCCATAAATAACCCATTTGGGACGCCCGATAGGGTCAATAAGTAACCCATTTGGGACGCCCAATAGGGTCAATAAGTAACCCATTTGGGACGCCCGATAGGGTCAATAAGTAACCCATTTGGGACTCCCAATAGGGTCAATAAATAACCCATTTGGGACGCCCGATAGGGTCAATAAGTAACCCATTTGGGACTCCCAATAGGGTCAATAAATAACCCATTTGGGACGTCCAATAGGGTCAATAAGTAACCCATTTGGGACTCCCAATAGGGTCAATAAATAACCCATTTGGGACGTCCAATAGGGTCAATAAGTAACCCATTTGGGACTCCCAATAGGGTCAATAAATAACCCATTTGGGACGCCCGATAGGGTCAATAAGTAACCCATTTGGGACTCCCAATAGGGTCAATAAGTAACCCATTTGGGACACCCGATAGGATCAATAAATAACCCATTTGGGACTCCCAATAGGGTCAATAAGTAACCCATTTGGGACGCCCAATAGGGTCAATAAGTAACCCATTTGGGACGCCCGATAGGATCAATAAGTAACCCATTTGGGACGCCCGATAGGATCAATAAATAAAGACCTGCTTACTTCCAGTAGTAGAATAGAATAAGTCGACTCTCTCGTTAGTTGGTTACAAACTATGGATGAGGTTGAGGTTCACACAAGCAAAGCCACTGGTAGCGTCTCATTTACAGAATACAATAGCAATTACGGTCCATGTCTGAGTCACAATTGACAACATGTTCTCTACGTAGTGCACTACTTTTCACCAGAGCCCTATGGGTCAGTCTGAGAACAGCACACAATTCTTTGAGAAAGAATGGTCCTTCTGTAGCTCAGTTGGTAGAGCATGGCGCTTGTAACGCCAGGGTAGTGGGTTCGATTCCCGGGACCACTCATACGTAGAATGTATGCACACACGACTGTAAGTCGCTTTGGATAAAAGCGTCTGCTAAATGGCATATATTATTATTATTATTATTAATTGCCCTGTTGGGATGCAGCCCATTGCTTTCTGTCAGGGATCAGTGCATCGGTCACCGTCAGCCTTCTACAGGTAGATCTGAGTTACTGGTCTCTTCAGTCTTCTGCTGCTGTCCCTGGATGTCATAAATGGGTAACTCGCCAACGTGCCTTTCTTTAGTCTCTTGTAGGTGTTGTGTGTATGTTTTGGTGGGACAGGAAATGCTTCAAGGATTCTAAATGAAATGATGGTGTGGAGATGTGGTACCATGTTTACTGTTGCGGGAGGTGTGTGTGTGTGTGTGTGGGGGGGGGTGTGGGTGTGTGTGTGCGTGCGTGCGTGCATGTGTGCGTGTGCGCGCGTGTGTGTGTGTGTGCGTGTGTGTGTGTGTGCGTGTGTGTGGGTGCGTGTGCGTGTGTGAGTGCGTGCGTGTGTGAGTGCGTGCGTGTGGGTGCGTGCGTGTGTGTGTGTGTGTGTGCGTATAGCATTAGAACATCACCATGGCAACATTTAGAGACCACAGAGTTATTACTATGACTCGCAGATACAACACAGGGTTGTTATGGTGGATACAACACAGGGTTGTTATGGTTGTTATGGTGGATACAACACAGGGTTGTTATGGTGGATACAACACAGGGTTGTTATGGTGGATACAACACAGGGTTGTTATGGTTGATACAACACAGGGTTGTTATTGTGGATACAACACAGGGTGGTTATGGTGGATACAACACAGGGTTGTTATGGTGGATTCAACACAGGGTTGTTATGGTGGATACAACACAGGGTTGTTATTGTGGATACAACACAGGGTGGTTATGGTGGATACAACACAGGGTTGTTATGGTGGATACAACACAGGGTTGTTATGGTGGATACAACACAGGGTTGTTATGGTGGATACAACACAGGGTTGTTATGGTGGATACAACACAGGGTTGTTATTGTGAATACAACACAGGGTTGTTATGGTTGATACAACACAGGGTTGTTATGGTGGATACAACACAGGGTTGTTATTGTGGATACAACACAGGGTGGTTATGGTTGTTATGGTGGATACAACACAGGGTTGTTATGGTGGATACAACACAGGGTTGTTATGGTGGATACAACACAGGGTGGTTATGGTTGTTATGGTGGATACAACACAGAGTTGTTATGGTGGATACAACACAGGGTGGTTATGGTTGTTATGGTGGATACAACACAGGGTTGTTATGGTGGATACAACACAGGGTTGTTATGGTGGATACAACACAGGGTTGTTATTGTGGATACAACACAGGGTTGTTATTGTGGATTCAACACAGGGTTGTTATTGTGGATACAACACAGGGTTGTTATGGTGGATACAACACAGGGTTGTTATGGTGGTTATGGTGAATACAACACAGGGTTGTTATGGTGGATACAACACAGGGTTGTTATGGTGGATTCAACACAGGGTTGTTATTGTGGATACAACACAGGGTTGTTATGGTGGATACAACACAGGGTTGTTATGGTGGATACAACACAGGGTTGTTATGGTGGATACAACACAGGGTTGTTATGGTGGATACAACACAGGGTTGTTATGGTGGATACAACACAGGGTTGTTATGGTGGATACAACACAGGGTTGTTATGGTGGATTCAACACAGGGTTGTTATGGTGGATACAACACAGGGTTGTTATGGTGGATTCAACACAGGGTTGTTATGGTGGATACAACACAGGGTTGTTATGGTGGATTCAACACAGGGTTGTTATTGTGGATACAACACAGGGTTGTTATGGTGGATACAACACAGGGTGGTTATGGTGGATACAACACAGGGTTGTTATGGTGGATACAACACAGGGTTGTTATGGTGAATTCAACACAGGGTGGTTATGGTGGATATGGTGGATACAACACAGGGTTGTTATGGTGGATACAACACAGGGTTGTTATGGTGGATACAACACAGGGTTGTTATGGTGGATACAACACAGGGTTGTTATGGTTGTTATGGTGGATACAACACAGGGTTGTTATGGTGGTTATGGTTGTTATGGTGGATACAACACAGGGTTGTTATGGTGGATACAACACAGGGTTGTTATGGTTGTTATGGTGGATACAACACAGGGTTGTTATGGTGGTTATGGTGGATTCAACACAGGGTTGTTATGGTGGATTCAACACAGGGTTGTTATGGTGGATACAACACAGGGTTGTTATGGTTGATACAACACAGGGTTGTTATGGTGGATACAACACAGGGTTGTTATTGTGGATACAACACAGGGTTGTTATGGTTGATACAACACAGGGTTGTTATTGTGGATACAACACAGGGTGGTTATGGTGGATACAACACAGGGTTGTTATGGTGGATTCAACACAGGGTTGTTATGGTGGATACAACACAGGGTTGTTATGGTGGATACAACACAGGGTTGTTATGGTTGATACAACACAGGGTTGTTATTGTGGATACAACACAGGGTGGTTATGGTGGATACAACACAGGGTTGTTATGGTGGATACAACACAGGGTTGTTATGGTGGATACAACACAGGGTTGTTATGGTGGATACAACACAGGGTTGTTATGGTGGATACAACACAGGGTTGTTATTGTGAATACAACACAGGGTTGTTATGGTTGATACAACACAGGGTTGTTATGGTGGATACAACACAGGGTTGTTATTGTGGATACAACACAGGGTGGTTATGGTTGTTATGGTGGATACAACACAGGGTTGTTATGGTGGATACAACACAGGGTTGTTATGGTGGATACAACACAGGGTGGTTATGGTTGTTATGGTGGATACAACACAGGGTTGTTATGGTGGATACAACACAGGGTGGTTATGGTTGTTATGGTGGATACAACACAGGGTTGTTATGGTGGATACAACACAGGGTTGTTATGGTTCTTATGGTGGATACAACACAGGGTGGTTATGGTTGTTATGGTGGATACAACACAGGGTTGTTATGGTGGATACAACACAGGGTTGTTATGGTGGATACAACACAGGGTTGTTATGGTGGATACAACACAGGGTTGTTATTGTGGATACAACACAGGGTTGTTATTGTGGATTCAACACAGGGTTGTTATTGTGGATACAACACAGGGTTGTTATGGTGGATACAACGCAGGGTTGTTATGGTGGTTATGGTGAATACAACACAGGGTTGTTATGGTGGTTATGGTGAATACAACACAGGGTTGTTATGGTGGTTATGGTGAATACAACACAGGGTTGTTATGGTGGATACAACACAGGGTTGTTATGGTGGATACAACACAGGGTTGTTATGGTGGATACAACACAGGGTTGTTATGGTGGATTCAACACAGGGTTGTTATGGTGGATACAACACAGGGTTGTTATGGTGGATTCAACACAGGGTTGTTATGGTGGATACAACACAGGGTTGTTATGGTGGATTCAACACAGGGTTGTTATTGTGGATACAACACAGGGTTGTTATGGTGGATACAACACAGGGTGGTTATGGTGGATACAACACAGGGTTGTTATGGTGGATACAACACAGGGTTGTTATGGTGAATTCAACACAGGGTGGTTATGGTGGATATGGTGGATACAACACAGGGTTGTTATGGTGGATACAACACAGGGTTGTTATGGTGGATACAACACAGGGTTGTTATGGTGGATACAACACAGGGTTGTTATGGTTGTTATGGTGGATACAACACAGGGTTGTTATGGTGGATACGGTTGTTATGGTGGATACAACACAGGGTTGTTATGGTTGTTATGGTGGATACAACACAGGGTTGTTATGGTGGTTATTGTGGATACAACACAGGGTTGTTATGGTTCTTATGGTGGATACAACACAGGGTTGTTATGGTGGATACAACACAGGGTTGTTATGGTGGATACAACACAGGGTTGTTATGGTTCTTATGGTGGATACAACACAGGGTTGTTATGGTGGATACAACACAGGGTTGTTATGGTGGATACAACACAGGGTTGTTATGGTGGATACAACACAGGGTTGTTATGGTGGATACAACACAGGGTTGTTATGGTTGTTATGGTGGATACAACACAGGGTTGTTATGGTGGTTATGGTTGTTATGGTGGATACAACACAGGGTTGTTATGGTGGATACAACACAGGGTTGTTATGGTTGTTATGGTGGATACAACACAGGGTTGTTATGGTTGTTATGGTGGATACAACACAGGGTTGTTATGGTTCTTATGGTGGATACAACACAGGGTTGTTATGGTGGATACAACACAGGGTTGTTATGGTGGATACAACACAGGGTTGTTATGGTGGATACAACACAGGGTTCTTATGGTGGATACAACACAGGGTTGTTATGGTGGATTCAACACAGGGTTGTTATGGTGGATACAACACAGGGTTGTTATGGTGGATACAACACAGGGTTGTTATGGTGGATACAACACAGGGTTGTTATGGAGGATACAACACAGGGTGGTTATGGTGGATACAACACAGGGTTGTTATGGGGTTAATTCCATTTCAAATCCAGTCAATTCAGAAATTATTCAGAAATTTCAATTCCTACTCTCATCAATGAGGAAAATTTGGAATTGAATTTGGGTTTATTTTCTGAATGAACTGGAATTGATATGAAATTAACCAAAACCCTAATTGTCCCTGTAAGTCTATGATAACATTGTTGTCCTCTACAGAGTTCTAGAACCAGAACTAACAGGGCAGGGTTCTGGAGTCTGGTGATGAGTAGTAGTCTTCTTTGATTGGTTAGATGGATGAAGCTGGTAGACTTTAACCCAATCATAATAATTTACATGTTAAGACAGGACAGTAAGCTCAGAGTTCCATTTCCAGGTAAGAGTTCCAGGTGTCCATGGTTATGGAGCAGGATGTTTGTACATGTATGGCAGAGTATCCATGGTTACAGAGCAGTATATACATGTATGGCTGAATATCCATGGTTACGGAGCAGTATGTATGTATGTACATGTATGGCTGAATATCCATGGTTACAGAGCAGTATGTATGTATGTACATGAATGGCTGAATATCCATGGTTACGGAGCAGTATGTATGTATGTACATGTATGGCTGAATATCCATGGTTACAGAGCAGTATGTATGTATGTACATGTATGGCTGAATATCCATGGTTACGGAGCAGTATGTATGTATGTACATGTATGGCTGAATATCCATGGTTACGGAGCAGTATGTATGTATGTACATGTATGGCTGAGTATCCATGGTTATGTAGCAGTATGTATGTACACGTATGGCTGAGTGTCCATGGTTACAGAGCAGTATATGCATGTATGGCTCAGTATTGAGAGTCGTGTACTGTACAGTCAAGGCTATGGGTCTGGACCGTCTGGTGATCTGTAGAGCTCAGGGGTCAGGAGCGTCGTCAGTCGACGTCACTCCAACCCAACACTAGTCCCGCGATCGACAGGCAAAGATTGCTCTATCTGATGTAAGACGATGTGGCTGGTTGGTCTATAGAGGAAAGGGAAAGGAGGGTGTGGTGTTGTGTTGTGTACAAATTAATGTGAGTTAAATTAACCCCCCTGGGTACATCTAAAATCCCACCTTATTCCTATGTAATGCAATACTTTTGGCACAAGTCTGGACAAAAATAGTGCCAAATATAGGGAATAGGGTGCAATTTGGGACATAACCCTAGAGAGCCCAGAAATTGAGCAGCCTGGTGCCTTTCTGAGTACCAAATGGCTCCGTATTCCTTATGTAGTGCACTATTAGGGAATAGGGTTCTATAAGACTCTGGTCTAATGTATAGCACTATGTAGGGAATAGGGTTCTATAGGGCCCTGGTCTAATGTAGTGCACTATATAGGGAATAGGGTGCCATCGTCTTGCTTCACTGAGGTGCTGAGTCAACTCCTTAACACACTGAGCCAGACAGGTCTGCTTCC
Organism: Oncorhynchus gorbuscha; assembly: GCF_021184085.1. NCBI lineage: Eukaryota > Metazoa > Chordata > Actinopteri > Salmoniformes > Salmonidae > Oncorhynchus > Oncorhynchus gorbuscha. The sequence goes on from NC_060189.1 coordinate 4,669,994, forward strand.
CCTGGAGTGTAGAAGTCAGGAATGGGCAGGCCGGTGTGCAGGGTCACCTACAGAACACAGGACAAACATCGCCATCATCATCATCCTCCTCCTCTTCCTCCTCCTCATCATCATCATCATCATCCTCCTCATCATCATCATCATCCTCCTCATCATCACCATCCTCCTCCTCTTCCTCATCATCATCATCATCATCATCATCCTCCTCATCATCATCATCCTCCTCATCATCACCATCCTCCTCCTCTTCCTCATCATCATCATCATCATCATCCTCCTCATCATCATCATCCTCCTCCTCTTCCTCATCATCATCATCATCCTCCTCATCATCATCATCATCACCTATCCTCCTCCTCATCATCATCATCACTATCCTCCTCCTCCTCTTCCTCCTCCTCATCATCATATCCTTGCATCATCATCCTCCTCATCATCACCATCCTCCTCCTCTTCATCATCTATCATCTACAGCTACCTGGTTGGAGTAATGGTTTCCACGTTGGGGCTACTCTGGTTGGTAAAACATTGTTTCTACGTTGGGGCTACTCTGGTTGGTAAAACATTGTTTCTACGTTGGGGCTACCTGGTTGGAGTAATGGTTTCCACGTTGGGGCTACCTGGCTGGTAAAACATTGTTTCCACGTTGGGGCTACTCTGGTTGGAGTAATGGTTTCCACATTGGGGCTACCTGGCTGATAAAATTTTGTTTCCACGTTGGGGCTACCTGGTTGGTAAAACATTGTTTCTATGTTGGGGCTACCTGGCTGGTAAAACATTGTTTCTATGTTGGGGCTACCTGGCTGGTAAAACATTGTTTCTATGTTGGGGCTACCTGGCTGGTAAAACATTGTTTCTACGTTGGAGCTACCTGGCTGGTATTAACAGTATTTCTATGTTGTGGTGACATTACCTCAACATTAGTACACTGTTTCTACTTTTGGGATACCTGGTGGGTAATGTTTCTACGTTAGGGCTATAACATCGTTTCTATATTGGGGACTGTAACGTTTCTACGTTGTTTCTAGGTTACCTGTACGTTGCGGTTGAGGCTGACAGCAGGGTAGTAGATCCCCTCGATGCCTTCGAAGGCCACAGGACCCTGCTGTTCGTCGTTGATGAGGAAGATGAGCACCCCTCTGGTGAAGTCTAACAACACTCCCACTGTAGCCTCTTCATTGACGCCCCCGTCCGTCCTGAAGAGACACACAAACACAGGGGTAAGATCCAACACACACACTATGCACTGAGCAACAACACACACACTATGCACTGAGCAACAACACACACACTATGCACTGAGCAACAACACACACACTATGCACTGAGCAACAACACACACACTATGCACTGAGCAACAACACATAAGGTCCAACACACACACTATGCACTGAGCAACAACACACACACTAAGCACTGAGCAACAACACACACACTATGCACTGAGCAACAACACACACACTATGCACTGAGCAACAACACATAAGGTCCAACACACACACTATGCACTGAGCAACAACACACACACTAAGCACTGAGCAACAACACACACACTATACACTGAGCAACAACACACACACTATGCACTGAGCAACAACACACACACTATGCACTGAGCAACAACACATAAGGTCCAACACACACACTATGCACTGAGCAACAACACACACACTATGCACTGAGCAACAACACACACACTATGCACTGAGCAACAACACACACACTATGCACTGAGCAACAACACACACACTATGCACTGAGCAACAACACATAAGGTCCAACACACACACTATACACTGAGCAACAACACACACACTATGCACTGAGCAACAACACATAAGGTCCAACACACACACTATGCACTGAGCAACAACACACACACTATGCACTGAGCAACAATACACACACTATGCACTGAGCAACAATTAGTACCAGGTGACATACCTGTTAGTTTGTGAGTTGTGTGTGTGTGTACCAGGTGACATACCTGTTAGTGTGTGTGTGTGTGTGTGTGTGTGTGTGTGTGTGTGTGTGTGTGTGTGTGTGTGTGTGTGTGTGTGTGTGTGTGTGTGTGTGTGTGTGTGTGTGTGTGTGTGTGTGTGTGTGTGTGTGTGTGTGTGTGTGTGTGTGTGTACCAGGTGACATACCTGTTAGTGTGTGAGTTGTTATGCATGAACCAGGAGCGGTTGTTGTCCACGTACATGGCCCAGGCCTTGTCGTCTTTCCCCAGCATCACGTCCTTCAGCACGTCGCCGCGGGCAACCCCGAACGCAGGGTCTGGGTGGTTGTCATAGCGATCCACCGTGATCTCCCAGTAGTGCACACCGCGGGAGAAGCCGGAATTACCCATGACCACCCTGTCGTCGTAGCTGTTGCACGTCACCGTCAGGTTGTCGTTGGAGAGGATGATGTCAGGGTGGGCCGACGCGGGGTCAAAGGTGAACCAGGCAACTGTAGAATGTACACACACACACACACACACACACACACACACACACACACACACACACACACACACACACACACACACACACACACACACACACACACACACACACACACACACACACACACACACACACACACACACACACACACACACACACACACACACACACACACACACACAGGTTCTTCCATTATAAGGTATGGTCAATGTGATCAGAGTGAAAACTTGTAACAGAGGACAAGAGGCTAGCTAGGTGGTGGTCTAGTCTGAGGTAAGTGACTCTATGTTACTGGTGACTGTAGCCAGAGAGGTAAACTACAAAGTAGGATCAATGAGCTAGCCAGCTAACTTTGATAAACATCCAGAAATAACGTTATTTTATGGTTCATTAAGAAGGCTGATCACACACAGTAGAATATAATGTTTGTTGAAGTCAATTAGTACATGACCATTTCAAGGTTATCTTTCTATAAAAAAAACGAAAAACGTTTCAGAATATTCAAACAAGTTAACTGGCGAAGTCCTTGATTGTGTTTTGTAGTTATAGTCTTTTGGTCCCAAATCTGGCACGACAACAGTTGGCCAAACAGCAAAATGAGATCTGGAACCAGGCAACAGTAGTCTGACGTTTCATCAATGACCAACATGAAGACACACATTGAATACTTGAGTGTTACCAGAATATATGACTTCTATCCTGACTGATACTCTATAGCGGAGTTTCCCAAACTCAGTCCTGGGCCCCCTCTGGGTACACGTTTTGCCCCAGCAATACACAGCTGATTCAAAGTATCAAAGCTTGATGATGAGTTGGTTCCTGGAGAACAAACCCTCCCCTAGGTTTTCACTCCAACCCTGTTCCTGGGGAACAAACCCTCCCCTAGGTTTTCACTCCAACCCTGTTCCTGGAGAACAAACCCTCCCCTAGGTTTTCACTCCAACCCTGTTCCTGGAGAACAAACCCTCCAATAGGTTTTCACTCTAACCCTGTTCCTGGGGAACAAACCCTCCCCTAGGTTTTCACTCTAACCCTGTTCCTGGAGAACCCCCCTCCCCTAGGTTTTCACTCCAACCCTGTTCCTGGGGAACAAACCCTCCAATAGGTTTTCACTCTAACCCTGTTCCTGGGGAACAAACCCTCCCCTAGGTTTTCACTCTAACCCTGTTCCTGGAGAACCCCCCTCCCCTAGGTTTTCACTCCAACCCTGTTCCTGGAGAACCTCCCTCCAATAGGTTTTCACTCTAACCCTGTTCCTGGAGAACCTCCCTCCCCTAGGTTTTCACTCTAACCCTGTTCCTGGAGAACCTCCCTCCCCTAGGTTTTCACTCCAACCCTGTTCCTGGAGAACCTCCCTCCCCTAGGTTTTCACTCCAACCCTGTTCCTGGAGAACAAACCCTCCAATAGGTTTTCACTCCAACCCTGTTCCTGGAGAACCCCCCTCCAATAGGTTTTCACTCCAACCCTGTTCCTGGGGAACAAACCCTCCAATAGGTTTTCACTCCAACCCTGTTCCTGGGGAACAAACCCTCCAATAGGTTTTCACTCCAACCCTGTTCCTGGGGAACAAACCCTCCAATAGGTTTTCACTCCAAC